>NC_051154.1:237933409-237968858 GCF_013339745.2 Dermacentor silvarum | reverse complement strand
AATACAGTTAATTAGAAACAAACTGGGTTCTTCGGATTTCAGGATTTCGTGGTGTGCCCTTTGGGCGGCGGCGTTTTCGTCTGCCCATTTGGCACCTGTAGAGGGTACATGATCGGTGTCTTCACCCTCACGCGCCTTCTCTCTTGCACGTAGGTATGTGCCTGCATAGTAAGTTACAAAAAAACTCTTTATTGTTATGCTGATAAACTCGGAGTATCTATGTTTATAATGTAACAGCAGTGCCTATTACAACTGTATATTGGAATTTTTCTTTTTTTTAACAGAATTTTGTTACTGCACAGACTTGCAAAAAGAAAACGCCAGTGCGACCTCAAAATTTATTTGTTGCATGACTGAAGCCAAAAAATGTTAGGTATCCTAAAAAAAGATGCTGTGAATAGCTACACTGTCGGATTATGTTACAAAAAAACAAGGCAACAGTGCACTACATGCAGGGTGTTTCATTTAACTTTAGCCAAACTTTAAAAATATGCAAGTGCCACGTACCAGGACAGAACCAAGGTAATGTTGGAGATACTCAGATTATTTTTTGCATTCCGCCTAGTTAGATAATTAGTTCTAATTAATTAACTTCTCAATTACTATAGTTAGATCAAAAGTGTCAATGAGAAGATTGTAAAGCAACATGAGAAACCCCTGATACCGCTTTCTGTTTCTCAATATGAGCTACATAAAGTGTTTTTACAAGTGTGAAAGGTGCCTGCCAATACACGCAAACTGCCTCGAGCGGCCAGTCGTTCGGCAGTTTTGCGTGTATTCGCGGGCACCTTTCACGCTCGGAAAAACCCACGAGTGATCTCGCACAAGAGCGTTGACGGAAGAATGCTGTGGCTACGCGAAGATCGTAGCACGTCTAATCATTCTGCGCCAAACGGGAATGTCATCGTCTTCCTAACGATCAATGGTCAACGAAACGTCGCAGAGGTAATTTTAGACAGCTTTGGCAAACCTGAATACGCATACAATAAAAGAAACGTACGCAGACGTAAACATGCCTCTTAAACAATATTAGAGATTGCAGTTAAAATCAAGGTGCTTTCATTGAAAAACTTCATTACCGCCTAAAACTTCCACCTAAAACTCCCGCCTGAAAACCGTAAATAATTAAACACGACAGGTGTCAAAGTGGCCGTGACTACTTACGTGAGCAAAGAAGATGTGGAAGGCAGTCTGGCGCTCCGCAGTTCATGAACGAATACGCGTCAGGAACTTAACGGCTGGTCCTGACAAAAATAACGGTCAATGTAACGGCGGGTTCAAAAGTTACGCAATCTGGAGGGAAGCTGCGCGGAGAGCGCAGTCCGCTTGGCTGCTCAGACTGCGTCGGCGCAAGCGATGACGCCGATCAGCCGTCGCGCCACTCCTCGCTTTGTCAGGTAGCCGCTATGACATGTCACGGCGCTGCATCCTCTTGCGACACACGCTGCTGCAATGCAGAAAAATACTCAGTGTGGCTTCGTACTCGGTACCTGAAGCACAGAAATGCTAGCTAATTTAACTAAGAAAATACAAAATGCGGCTGCTACCATAATGCTAGCGCCACCTTACAAAGATAATTTGAAATAACAAAAGTCGAACTTTTTAATGCCTCATTCTTGGCACTTTGCGGTAGGTAGGTAGGTTCCTAACTCGCTTTACAATACAAAAAAGTTATGTGCAACCTATAATGGAATCGAACTTCTGCCGTGGGTCACAGCAGCCGGTTCTCTAGCAACTAGACTACGGTGTCTTTTTCTTCCTTTCGGTCAAAGTAAAACAGGTTAACCAAACAGACAAAACGAAAACTGCGACAAACAATATCAAAACATTTTACAGTTTGAACCGTCAGTCCAACTTGGCTGACATTGTCATTTAACATTCTCTGAGCGTTGTCAAGGGATCTACCCTCGACAGCCACTCAGGAACACAGCAATCATGCGTTCTAAATTTTCCTTCACAGAAAAATGGCAATATTCGCCAGGAGGGACAGATCGCGTTGAAGTGTATCGAGGACTGTTCAACAATGTCCTCGCGTCGATGACAAAATCAACGTCGAAAGTGGTGCTTAGTTTCCGGAGAAGTTCAGAAACTGGGACAAGCGGAATTCGGTGACTTGTAACCCATCATAGCCATCCTTGAAATTCCACACATTTACGTGGACAAAGACTTGCCTGATTTTCTGCAGATGATGATGCATAGTCCGAAGAACCTCCATTTTCGATGCCCGCGCTCATAGGAGGGTCGTTTGGGGAACAAAATATTATCTAGAAATGTGTTGCGTGTGTGCTTCTGCATTTTCTTCTTTCAAGGCAAGGTCACTTTCGTGAAAATTGTCCTTGGATTGAGCATCCTCATGTGGCGAGGATACTTCACTAGAAGCATGGTTACTACTTTCATTAACCTACCATGATACTTATTGGACGGTACTCGTGGCAACAGGACTGGCAGATATCGGTTCGTCATTAACTCTACGCCTCTTCTGACGGTCTGAAAGGTCAGCGTAACTTTTCTTCTTTATTGTGGACTTCATTATGAGCATAAAGAGCAAGCAGCTGCCCCTTCAGTGCTCACTCACCACAATGCAAACACCCGCGCCAGGGTTGATTGCACTCTCTTCTAACAGGGCGAAGCAAAAACAAAAACCAATGTGCGTTTTTCCCGCCAAAAAGCGGAAGAAAACAACAACAAAAAAATCAATAATTGTAGGCTGCTAGAACAAGCGATTTTAAACGTCTTCTAAAATCCGCCTTATAGCAAGATTTTTCCATCCCAATTGAATCCTTCTCGATGTTGACTTCTTCAATCTAGATTTTTGACGGTCAAGGCGAAATATCCATGAATAAGAATGATTATATCTCTTTTGTGCTAGCTGGGTATATATATATATATATATATATATATATATATATATATATATATATATATATATATATCCACTGCGGTCCACTAAGGCCAGCGTCGAGCTCGCGCCGCTCTCATTAGCAGTGGATTGCTGCCCAAGCTGACCGCACTTGGTCAAGTTGCGGGCAGTTTTCTTGCATCATAAATGCATATACACGACGTGTGGGTACACATCGCCGGAAAGAAAAACACGGCGCATATATTTATGCAAAAATTATTTTCCTTAAAATATCAAACAAGCTTATTTCTAATTGTATAATTGTAATTGAATTCGAGCAATGATTTCAGCGAGCAGGCGGCATTGCTCTTTGAGCGCATAAAATTGCTTTTGTTTTCGAATGCACTTTCAAGTTCGTGCAAATTTATTAGGAACAGCATCGAAACAAAAGCGATGTACACTATTGTTGCAGCAGTGAAAAATAAGCAAAATCAGCCCAACCAAAGAATACTCAAAGTACTGCACAGATTCCAAAAATATTACAAATCTCCCTGCTAGTGCATGTGGAAAATATTTCTTTTTACGTACAACAATAACAATGTTTACAAAATAAAACAAACCATTTTTTTTTTCTCACAGAGCACACACTAGATACAAAGCACTTTAAGAGCATGCCTAGGAATATGCAGTACGGCGAAATGAAAAAAAAAAAAAAAAAAAGACTGCCGTTAACGACGTCAACGAAGTCTCTGATTACGTAACGCGGCTCAAAGTGCAATTCGCACACGGCAAATGTCTGATCAAGCTTCTTGTCTTCACGGTGTAAGTTTCTTTCTCACTGATGTCTCCTTTTTTCGTCTTGTGGGACGGTGAAAGGAGACGCCTTCGGCGAGTCTTTCACTCGACTATAGCCTGTCCGGCACCCTGGTGAAAAACAGTAATTGCGCCGGAGTTTCTTAGCGCACCGTAGAACGAGCACAAAGGAAGTCCGAGGACGTTGCAGAGGCAAGTCGACGAACGTTGCACTTTACAAAAACAATCAAAATCAAGTCGATTCGCGTCCTCGTGTGCAGACTGCAGCAAGCGAATGGCAGTGACGGGAGCGCACACGCTGGCACGGGTCTTCAGGTGGAACTAGCTCCAGCGCCCCTAGCGGCCTCCGGCTCCGGCGACATGCGCGGCTTCAGCTTGATTCATAGAGCACTGCACGGGCCTGATTTTTCGGCCCGAGCCCGGTCCGGGCCCGGGCGTACATGACGAGGACCAGCCCGGGCCCGGCCCGGGCCCGTGGTTCCAAGCCCGGGCCCGACCCGGGCCCGTGTTACTGAGCCCGGGCCCGGCCCGGGCCCGGGCGTTCATTACTAAGCTTAGCTAGGGACCGCGTGTGCATGACCAGGCCCGGCCTGTAAGAAAAAAATTCTTTTCTTTTACTTACAGATTGTACCGTATCTGTCAGCCTCACCTTTTCGAGGTTTATTCAGCTGCAGTATATAAGCAATAAAAGGCCGAAATCTTTGTTTCTCCCACGGGAACATCAGTAATTCGGCCCATTGCCTGTCCTACTATTTTTTTGGTGGTGCGCATGCACTTACCTTGATTTGTACGATATGGTTCTATGATGTCATTTAGCATGCAAATATACAGGGCGTTTCATTTTAGCTGAACCAAATTTTTAAAGATTGCCTGTGGAAGATAGCGCAGTTATCATCCTTGATCTTAAACTACTCGATAGGTGGCCATTACTTCCACGAGAAATCAAAACGCCTAATTGAAGAATGAACATAATTACGCTAATTAACGTTTTAATTAATTATTTTATGGCACATCTTTCAATCTACGAATTATAGCTGCCGAGTTCGCAAGGCGTATCCACTTGGAACGAATTCTCAGGACTAAACCAGTTTCGAGATAATTTTCAAAGTGTCCGACGAAATCAATCAAATCAAATCAATTTATTGTCCAGTTTACATGCTGGGCGGTCATTTTGGACTAAAAGCTACATATGTAGCTTGACGTGACCCAGAAGACCAGGCAAGGCAATAGTACAGCAAACAGTGTGCACACATGCACAATAATTCACATATATTTCCAGCTATCGCTGGAATTCCTCATAGACGAAATAGCTATGAACGGAAATAGAAAGAATATTTGCGTCACGGCGAGTTAACAGAATTGGAAAAAGTTTTAACAGCATGGATTTTAAACAACACTACAATAACAATACTAGCTATACAAAACAATGCAACACCAGCTATACAACATAGCATGAGACTGAATTTTACAAGATCAACATTTGCTAAGAAAACGAAACAGGGTTTACATTATATACTCAGAACCATACACAAAGGCAGAATAATAATCACATCAGATACATTACAAGCGACCAAAGTGTCAACTGAGTTCTTTCTTACTGAAATTACCGCCATTTTTGTATCTGTTCAAAGTGTATGGTAGGTAATGTATTAACGACTGAAGCTTATAGAGTGTTCTGAAGTATGGAATTGACCATATCTCAGGATTTCTTGTGTTCGCATTAATCCGACGACGCTCTAAGGAGGCTAATTGTTTTATGTAGTTCCAGGCTAATTCTGGCATGGATGGCCTAATGGATGGTCAAAACGCCTTATTGAATATTTAACATAATTACGCGAATTAACTTTTTAATTAATTATTTTACGGAACATCTTTCGATCTACGAATTATAGCCGCTGAGTTCGCAAGGCGTATTCACTTGGAACGAATTCTCAGGGCTGAACCAGTTTGCAGATATTAATTTTCAAAGTGTCCCACGAAATCCATGGGCGTTCCAGTTAACTTTTTGAGGAAAACGCTGTTTTATGCATTGAAGCACAAAAGTAACTGGCCTTAGCGCTAAAATAATGCCATAGTATCGACAGTGGTAATAGTGCGATCGCAAAAGCGGTAACATGGAAATGGTTTGAGGAGTGGTTCTTTGTATAATTTATTTTTCCTTACGCGGAAACAATGTTCGTTTTTGCGGAAAAGAAAACAAAAATTTCCGTAGCTTGCACTGGCGGCGCAATGCTAAAGAGACAGCGAAGATGATGGGCACCTAGCTAGCCCTGGCTTTTGGCCTAGACTAAGCACTACCAAGTCATCCCCAGCACTTCCCGGAATTTATGTATATTGATTGATTATCGATTAGCTATTGATTGGCTATCGATTGTTTATTTCAAGATATTGGCCACGTATTTGGGATAGGCTAAGCACTACCAAGTTATCCGAATTTATGGATTATTGATTCGTTATCGATTAGCTATTGATTGGCTGTCGATTGGCTATCGTAAAGTATTAGGCCACGTATTTGGGCTAGGCTATAAGCACTACCAAGTCATCCCCAGCATTTTCTGGAATTTATTGATTATTGATCGATTATTGCCTAGCTATGATTGTCTATCAATTGTCTATCGATAGGCAATTAGTCCCCACCATTCTTAGCTAGACTTATCCAGGCTCAGTTTCGCTAGTTCACAGGTGTATGTGCCATTGCGCTTGGACCCTTTCTGCACTGCTGCCAGAATCGGCCCACATTTTTGGATTCAGCGGACACATTAGGCCCGGCTGAAACAGCTCCGCTGTTAAAAATGAGAACTTCATCTGTTTTACTATTTTCTTTGATAAGATGTAGTCATCTGATAAGATATACAGTCGAGAGAGCGGTGTGGATCTGAGAACAAACGGGGATAACCGATATTCTAGTTGATATTAAGCGGGAAAAATGGAGCTGGGCAGGCCATGTAATGCGTAGGATGGATAACCGATGGACCATTAGAGCTACAGAATGGATACAAATGGAAGGGAAGTGCAGTCCAGGACGGCAGAAAACTAGGTGGGGTGATGAAGTTAGGAAATTCGCAGGCGCAAATTGGAATCAGCTAGCGCAAGACAGGGTTAATTGGAGATCGCAGGGAGAGGCCTTCGTCCTGCAGTGGACATAAATATAGGCTGATGATGATGCTGATAGTCATCTTGCACGTGTCACTTCAGCTTGGCACAGAATGCATTGAACCATGCAATGCATAACGGTCGCGTGTGCTCGAAGGCCTACTTAGGCCATTCAATGAGCACGCCCGAGTCTGGCCCGGGCCCGTGGCCTCAAGCCCGAGCACGGCCCGGGTCCATGGATTTAAGCCCGGGCCCGGCCCGAGCCCGCCGACAAACGCTTCGGACGGCCCAGCCCGGCCCGCGGACCGGGCCGGGCCCGGGCTTTCGGGCCGGCCCGGGCCCGTGCAGTGCTCTGCTGCTGGAAGCGTGCGCCGCATAGGGCAGAGAGCACACTACCCAATATTCTAGTACATTGTACTGTCGAGTTTCTAAGCGCTACAGTAGCTATAAGTAGAGTGTACTAGAATATTGTCTAGTGCACTCTAGCTATAAGCGCCCTGCTCAGTCGCCATCTTGTTTAGACAGGAAAGTAGCCTGCATCGTTCTTGACTTCAATGTTGTCTTCGCGATGCTGTCTACTTTCGAGTGTACTAGACAATACACTCTACTCTACTTTGACATCTTCGTGAGAATGGAACGAGACTTAAGATGGCCGCCGTCCACTTAGCTGTCTATTTAGCCGTCTAAGGAACACACCCCTATAGAATATGGGAGAGTGTCCAAAGTACAGTGGTATAGTGTACTAGAATAATGACATTATTCTAGTACACTATATACAGTGGCTACTGTATCCAAAGCGCCTAGCGAATGCATGGAAGGAGCGAGGATTTTTTTGTGTGAACTCCCGCGCCGCGGCACTGCTGTACCGGACCCGTTAAAGCCCCTATATTTAGGACCCGTGGGCTTTCTCCGCTGCGGAAGCCGCGCCAAGGCGGCGGGCGTCTGCTACGAGCCTGATATTTTGGTTGCTATTAGCCAACATTGCGATAATTTGCGATATATTAAGTACCACGTCACCGCAAGGTAATACCGCCATGACTCACCGCACAGAGAACGCGTTTCTCGGCTGTGAATACGGGTATTTTGTCTATTTCCTTCTAGCTCGCTTGGTCCGCGCTTACGCGGCTGTTTGAGTAACGCATTCCGCGCGCTTGCTTCATTTAGTTATGCGTGGAATGAGCAACGTGAACGTGCTGCAGAAGAAAATAAGCTGGAGATCACGATGACAACCAGGAAAACGTGGAAGATATGGCTAGTTCATGCTAACGCTTTTACACCCTATCGTTCCCTTTCTTTTATTTCATGCATTCGATTTGTTTGTGCATTCATGCATTATTTCATGCATTCGATAAGACTGCTTCTCGCGCTCTGCTGTTTCTTTATTAAGGTGAAATCCTTAACAGGCTCTTGGAAAGCGTAATGTGTCCGTCGGTGGGGCCGCGGTACCAAAAAAATGTCACAGTTTCGCCCTAAGGGCGAAGCAATGAATGCGATAGCAACACAGCAATGTCATACGAAGTAAGGTGAGCGGCTTTGGTAGCAATATGAATTGTAGTAAACATGAGCTTAGGAAGTAAGCAAGTGTGCTCCGGCGTAAGTAGACCGACATGAAGAGAGACTCGATGACCGTGCACGACAAGGCGCGTGTGAAACGGTGGTGTTGATGAGAAGCGCTTCCCGTGGGCAGCGCGTGCGAATGAATATATACACACCTGTAGCGCTGCACTGCCGATCCGGGCAACATTGCATGTGTAGCGCGCGCTGGAAAATTAGCATGTGAGATAGGCTCGAATATTACTAACTGATTTAACAAGCGTGGTGTCAGCGCGCACAAGCATCCATGAATAGATCACACTGAATGACCGCAGACAACGACTGTCAAAACGCTGGCAGCAAGCGCAGCCGCCGCAGCGGGCGAAGGTTCGTGCGGTCTATCGCTTCAACAAACTGAGCGCCGAATGCACAGCGCATACAAAGGTCAGAGCCGTGTGAAGATAACAGATGGTGCGGGCGACCGCCACAGCCGCGGGCAAAGTACGAGCGCAGTTGTTGGCAGAGCAGAAGATGCGCCCCCCCCCCCTCACCTCCCTCCCGCGCTGCCTTCCCGCTTGCTTTCGCGTGGGAGATTGAGTGGCAAGTTCCCCTTACGCCCGGTTGCAAGATACTCCTTTGGTGCCGGAGCACAGCGTCGCCCCACTTCCCTCCCTCCCATACCCCCACGGCCTTTCGCGCGACGGTCGCGTTTGCTTTCCGCCGTGCGTTCGCTCTCCGTGATAGCGCGCGTCCCCCACACGCTTTAGCTCGGGCATACGGCGCGCGGCGACGATTTTATCGCCCTTGGACTTTATACAAAACCTCACGGCGACGGCGACGCCGACGACAGAAATCCGGTTGAAGTGTCCATATCATTGCTATCGCAATAAAATAAATACAAACCGCGTAACTCTCGCGTCTCGTTCACTTGGTATGCAGGGTGTCCCAGCTATCACGCAGGACGATTTAAAAAAGAGAGGAACGGCGTTACGCGAAGCAAACTTAGTGCATATTGTTTCCAATGCAGTCGAGTAGCCGCCAGTATTTTTTAGTTACTGAGGTTTCATTAGCTAATTGTAATTAATTACCTAACTCGAGAAGTACTGCCCTAATTGCCAAAGTGTCAACGAGAAAATTGTAGAGCAGCATGAAAAACTCCCGATACTGTTTTCTGTTACAGCCCGCGAATACACGCAGAATGGCCGCGCGACTGGTCGCTCGAGGCACTTTGCGTGTATTGGCGGGCTTCTTTAACGCTCGGAAAAACACTTTTATGTGGCACTTACAGAGCAACAGAAAGCTGTATCGGGAGTTTTTCATCTTGCTCTACAATTTTCTCATTGACACTTTGAAAATTAGGGAAGTACTTGTCGAGTTAGCTAATTAATTACAATTAGCTAATTAAATCTCAGTAACGTAAAAGTTACTGGCGGCTACTCGACTGCATTGGAAACAATATGCACTAAGTTTGCTTCGCGTAACGCCGTTGCTCTTTTTTGAAATCGTGCTGCGTGATAGCTGGGACACCCTATATATTCCGAAGTATAGCGTGGAAAGGCACAAACGTGTGACTAATGACTGATGGGTCATGGCATTAGTAACTTGACATACTTGCATTCACGTCGCGATTAACGACAACAATATCACGTGTGGTGCAAACCCGCATTTTTCGGCCAGAAATCTCTCTGATGGTGTGGGTGTGACGATAAGACCGTGTTGAATGCCAATCTCGATCTCAGCGTGTCGAACTTGCTCATATATAATGAAGAACTGAGAGCATAGGTAAAGGGTAATAACAGTAATGATAATTTCTGGGGTTTTACATCCAAAAATCACAATATGGCTATGAGAAACGCCGTATTGGAGGGCTCCGGTAATTTCGACCGCATGAGGCGGCCGGGAGACAGGGTCCCTCTACCGCCCCTGGCGCGGCCTAGGCGCAGGCCTCAATCCGCTGGTCTAAATAAAGTTTTTTCCCTCGCTCACTCATGGGGTTCTTTAACGTGTACCTATATCTGTGTATACACGGGTGTTTTATGCATTTCGCCTCCATCGAAATGTAAGCCGCCGTGACCGGGCATCGAACCCGCGTCCTCGAGTTTAGCAGTCAAACCTACCAAAGCCACTAAGCTACCACGGCGTGTAGGTAAAGGGTACGCGAGAAATATACGGCGGCAAAAAAACAATACAAACCAGAATTAATGAAACGCTAACAGTGCAACATTGTGTACGTAAGGCCTCATTTCATAATTACGTACGAGCGAACGTCAGAAAACGAACGTGATGCATTACGGATGTGCAACTCGTCTTTCGCCTTCTTGTATTGCAAGAGCGCAAACACTAAGCGAATTTTAACCAGAAAGTAACTTTAGGAATATTTATTGCGTATGCTCGTTGGTTCGTACACAGCAAATATACTTACTGATAAATAATTACGTACTTGTAGTTACGTAATGACAGAGGCAACTAATCACCAGAACATAAACTTCTCATATTTTACTGATTGAAGGTAACTATGTTAGGGATATGTAGAATCAATAGCGATATTTGTAGTGCATCAAAGATTGTAATTTTCAAGACGCTTTTCCACTCAATATAATGCAAGCACAAGCCTCATCACACGCCATGAATGCTTGTTAGTTTATGTAAAAAATCACACGTGAAGCAATAACTATTATATCATGAGAAGTTATATGTTGGTAATTTCAGAGAGGATTAACGGAATAATAAAACAATGCTATTGCTGCAATAAATTTTGCATAACAAATGAGTAAATAGGTAGGCCAGTAGTAGCTATATATTCATTTCAATGTAGAAAAATATATATTTGTTCACCTTTTTTATGTTTGTTTACCTACTGGCTGGAATGGCTTTTCTTTCGAATGTCTGAATTTGAAACCAGCTTCGCTCACGGTGAACCTTAAGGTACATCGTGCGCGAAGTTTGTATTGAAGCGATAGCGTACTGCAAGAATTGTTCGTGTACGCTATCTCTGAAGCGAAATAGGCCAACAATATTGCGGCGTTAGGGCCGTCTCTGCTCCTTCTCTTGTTTACCTTACACCTTGTTGCGCCCCGAATCGGCCGGGCGCATTCTTTGATTGTTTCCCATCGAGGCAGGCCCTTTCATGAGCGTCGCCCAGACGGCGACAGTGCCAGACACCGACGAGACGGGCAAACAAGCGCCCCAACTCGGCAGTGCCTATTCTTTGGGTGTTTCCCCCAATGCCACCCCTTTCATCAGCGTCGCCCAGACGGCTACGCGGCCTGACAGCGGCAGTGACGCTCGGACAAAGAAGCTCACTTAGAAGCGACCGACCACAGCCGCCACCCTTCGTTAGTAGCGGGGATTAACGTGAAGGCCCTGGCAAGATGACCGGTGGAGGGCAAGAAACGTAAGTCACCGACTTTCGTGGAAGGAGTGTCAACCCCCTGTTTCCGGATTGCCTCGTCCTTGCTTCGAAGGTGAAACATTAGAGGCGGAGTTCGGTGAACAATACGACCCCTCTGAATGGTCGCATCAAGGTCATCTGATTCCCTAGCCGGGTCAACTAGGGAAGACCGATGTTTTATAAGGAGACAGCTTGAGTGCAGTGGTGTATCCTGACGTGTTCTGATATGTGCTCAGACATGTAGTGAGCTGAGACTTTCGAAGTGCTCCCCCATGGAGTGGGCTTCCATATTTGGAGTCACTGTAAATATGTAAAATAAACTCTTTTTTCTCTCGCTCTTATACTCACGGCGCTCTGTTCATAATAAAGTATTGTCGAGGCTAAAAAAAAGTATGAATAAATACATATGCATATGGCTCTAAACCACTACTGACCGTGAGCGAAATGCGCGTAGTGGTGAGCGAAGCGATCACTGCACGCACGTAAGTATTTTTCACTTGACTTCGCGAGTAATTTTCTTTTTTCGTTACTCTTATTCTTGCAATCATGGTGCTATTGCCCGCGTACCTACGCGAATACCGTTTTTTGCGTTCTTCCCATGCGCGGGCTCATTTAGCGCGTTTCTACGCACGCACAATTACCGTAATACCTTTCCCGAACTCTAGCACCGGAGCTAGGCCGCGCTGATGAGTTTGATACGTTAGTTTTTGGATTATCTTGCTGCCCAAGCACAAAGAAACGCTCATAGATGGATAAGCTCCGTGCAGCGCCACACTGTTGAAGTTAAATGAGTTTAAGTGCTTTGCGTGGAAAATGAACGCAAAAAACTACAGCGCGTAGCAGACGACCCTCGCTTCCCGTGCACTTCGCGAGCGCGAAAAGCCCACGGGTCCGGAGCAGTTCACGGCGCGGCTGTTCACGGCAGTTCACACTCTTCCATAATCTAGGTCACTCTACCGTTGTCATCTGCTACAGTACAGTGCGGTGAACGCCTCTTGTTTGGCGACTTACTTTTACCTACGATGCGGAATGCATAGCAGCTTTGTGTCATACATTTATTAATACTGATAATTTTCATTGTCTGCACGCTTCTTTACATCAGGTATTTGAGTGAAAAAGAAATGAAATGGCAACAACGAAGGAGAAGCTACATTCAAGAGTAGTTTCAAGAGCCTAAAGGCTAAAAAAGAAACGTTTGGAGCTCACTTCTGACGATAAATGAATTTTCGAAACTTTCGAATATTAGAATCACATGCAGTCAACTCTCCAAAAGTAGTTTCCTTGATCAGTGGTTGGGGAGCGCTCATCGAAACAGCCGGCGGCAGCGCCAGGTCCGACGGCTGCGCTCCGCTACACCTCTCTACTCGCCATTGAACCACAGAACACCTGACTGAACGACCTCCCAGAGAAGTCCGCGTCGAAGAAAGTGTTTGGCTATCGACAACGTGAACGGTTGATCGCGCAAATACGACAAAACTACGACGACACGAAGGGACGAACAAGGCAAGCAGTTACCGCTTGTGAGTCGCTTTTCTTTGTGTTTTCTTGCTCGTCTAACCAACGAAGACCTATACGAAATGACCCAATAGTCGACCGAGCTTCGGTCGGATTGGAACGAAAGAATAATCCTCGATTGTCCGGCGGTTACCCGGAATCTTCATAAGTGTTTTTGTGTCTGCATTCAGTTTTGTTTCTTGTGGGGAATATGTGCACCGTTTTCACAGTGCACCAGCGTGCAAGAACGAGACGTGTTCGTGGCTGTGCGTGTTCAGTGCTCTTTTGATATATACGCTATCGTTTCTTTTCTTTTCTTCTTCTTTTGCATTTTCTCATTGGTGAGTACCGTATGCTCCGCCATTGAATTTTCTTTGCTAGTTTTTTTCCGTATGACATAGCCATCGTTTTCATTGCTGTGTCATGGGTAAGGTTAAGTTACTGTGTCAACACCTTGATGTGAATTTACAGAGTGTTCATGCTCCGCAAAATTGTCTACGCATGTATCGGCGAAGTACAAGCTCGACAGCTCTTTCAATGACATGATGCAGATATTGAGAAACAAGGTTCAATAAAATTGCTTTCACATGCAGTGTCTGCTCTGCGAATAATAAAATACCGGGAACTTGAAGTGATTGCTCCTATTTTGTGCACCTTGACGCCGCTATGTCGCGTGCTACGCCCCATTGCACCTAAAGTGCCTTTGTAATTGAAAGTACCGCCACTCTTTGAACTCTGCCGCTGCCGCGCGAACTCCTCGCCCCTTGCGCGTCCCCTCTGCGGGAACCGGTTTTGGGCCCGTTTTTCTGCACGACGATTGGTCTCCCTGCCGTTGCCCTTGCAAACGCGTGAATCTTGCGTTTTGCTTGTGTTTTTCTTTTTCGTTGTCGCCATCTTTCCCCTTGGCTCGGCTGGCTCGGTGCAGCAAACGTTGTACGCTGTATTTCCTGCGGTGTAGTGCTAGCGCTATGCCATGCTGCAGCAAGAAGACTGAAGATGGTTAGGCAGTTTTTATGATACCACAAGGCAAGCGTGAAGGCTTGCGCAAGAAGGAGTGGCTGCACAAAATTGGCCGAAATAACTTTGTTCCGACAAAGAACAGCGTTGTTGGGAGGTAACGCGCCTTTCTAAATGTTTGTATCGAAGCATCACCTAATGCTGCATTTTTTTTTATTCTTTCGACCTGCTCATCAGCGTTTTTGCCGCGACAATGTGTACGTTGCATAAACATGGGGTTCTCTTCAGTATGCTGAATATTCTGCTGGGACTCCATCACCTCGCACGTCAAGTGTTGTTCAGCCGGAAGTGCTGCACTATATTGCCACGACCTTGACACAACTGAAAGCCACTCGGTGCAATTCCACGCTAGGCATGTTGGGTTGCTCCCCGAAGAAGACAACGACGAAGGTCCAGGACAGCTCCATAAAAAGATCTGTAGCGTCGACCAAAGTCGACGTTGCACGTGGTTTTGTCTGTGACAATATATAGGTTCTGCTTTCCGCTGTGAACAATTATGTGCGAAGTTACAGCATCTCTATCGTACTTTTCGTGATTGTTAGGATCCGTTGCCTGTTTTACTGAAAATCGAAATAGCGGCTTATAGAGGAGCTTTCTTTCCAGCTTACTTCGATGTGTGCATCAGTCACTTAGATACAATGAATGCAGGCCCTGAAAAACTTCATGGAAAATATGTGGTATTGCGGGTGATGAGCGCTAACTAGTCCACATTGTTTTTTTTTTTTCAGTTCCTAAATTTTGTGATGTGTTTTGTTGTCACTGATCTCGGAGGCGTGCGGATGTTATGAGAGATGGAGAGGGAAGAGGCATGGCAACACAGCAAACAGATTTTTTAATTCTCACACGAAAGCCAAAAAACCTCAAACTAAAACTCAAGTGCACACAGAACTAAAAGACAATGAATAAATAAAGGTTAACAAATGTACAACCTAATGAACACACTAAAATACACACTAAACATGTCCTTAACTACGCCTACACTAATTCTGGGCGTTTCCCACGCGAACGCCTGGCAACTCTGGTCTACTGCGAGAATGTATCGTCCTTACTCAGTTCGCCCTCGTCGCTCGTATTCTCCCGTCGAGAATCTCGTTGGGACTTTCTTAATGTCGGTGCCTCCGTCGACCGTCGTATATTCGTTGCTGCCTTTCGGTCGGTCCTTCAACTCGCTCTTCTCGGGAGCCTGGGTAACCCGGTCGCTGTTGCTGACGTGGCCGGGAGAGGTGACGGGTTAGGCCTAGCGACGTCCTCGGCCGCTGCTTCCGTCTCGCTCCTTTCCCGAGTGCCGACGTGGCGTTCCGGGGATCATCGAGCGTGCCGGTCTGCCGTAGAAGGGGGGTCCTTTCTGGGGTGCCCGGTCCTGCCGTGAGAAGCTGCAGCCGGTCCAGGAGCCTCACTCGAACTTGCCGAGGTCGACGGCCACACCGTGGACGGCCAACGTCACGGACTCGGCCAGACCCCCCAAGTCTCCCGTCGCCAGAGCGGTGCTGGCGATGCGACCTTCCTGGCCCGGAACCACGTCGATAATGCTCAGACAACGCCGTTCATCCCTCGATCACGCCTCGGGTCACGCGCCTCGCGCGCTCGCGCCGTTCAGAACGCTCCGATCACATCGTCCTTGTCTTCTTTTATGGCGCCGCCGGCGTCTTACTCATGACATGGCTCCCCTTTTTAAGAGTTTTTTCTGAAAAAACTGCTTCCTCTTGACCTTCTTTTTGGCGGCGAACTTGACTTTCGTTGTGGCTTGAGTGCTCTTCTGTGCGTCATCATCACCACACTTCACTGCACTGTCGCGCACGTTTCACCACTTGTTTCTGTTCACACAACACTGCACTCAATTGTTTGTAATGTTCATTGTCCCAAACACTCTATATAAATAAACTTGCTATATACACACATTTGTAAGAGCTGACAATTCCACTGTCCGAAGGCATTCCTAAATAATATTCCTTTAGTACCCTACCGGTTATACCTGTTCATTTTTTCCGCCTTTTCCTAAGCTCCCACGCTTCTCTACGCCCAGCCTGTCTCCTTCGCTTTCTTGCTCTGGCACATTTCTCGTGCAGCTTGGAAGCTGTCTGTCTTAACTCTGGCTTCATCTTTTTCTTTGGCGCACCCATCTCATGCGCACGCGTTTTCCTGCGCTGCTTTCCTCTCAATGTCCTGCGAGTCATCTTCCTACCGTTACGTGTTCCGTGCACGTTCTTCCTACATTTAAAGGCTGCCTTACTTCTGGGGCGATTAGGGTATCTATCGGCTTTACCTTTGTTCATTCTTATCGACCAGCCCATCTTATGCACACGCGGATTCTTACGCCGCCGTGTCTTCAGCCTCCTAGGAATCCTTTTACCCTTACGCGTTGCGTTGCTTGGGTGGCTAGGGCATCTATCGTCCTCCTCATTTCCCTCGGAGTTTGACTGGCTCCTCACGTCTGATGCTTGGCTATCCTTGTACTCATTCTCAATTACCAACCCCCTATTGTTACGAGGTGAAGCTACTTCCCCTTCTCTTTTCTGCTCTTTGGGCATGGAAATCTCTATCGGGGCGTCGGCCATCCTCTTATCCTGCTCACTATGAGTCAAAGGCTCCTCAGTGGTGAGCTTCTCCTCAACGCCGTCACGGGCGCTATCTAATGTGCCTACTTCTGGCATCTCTCTCGTGTCATGCAGCTCCACTACGCTAATGGGTCTACTCTCAATCATAGACTCCGCCTCACGCTCTTTCATCTGTAAAGCCTGTAGCTGTTCTCGCAGCTTCTTGAGCTCTCTCTCCTGGAGCTGCTTTCTCTCTTCATAAGCTTTAGTAACTGCAGCAAGTTCTGATAATCGAGCGGCCTCAACGCGCTTCCTTTCCTCCTCGATTAATTTGAGGCCCTGCTCCTTGCTGAGCTTCTGTTCGCGAATAGTGGCCGATATCGCCTCCCAATCCATCTCTGCAACTTCCGAGTATCAGTGACTGGGCTGGATAGAATCCGGGACCGGATCCTGGCAGGCTCGCCAATTGTGATGTTTTTTTGTGTGTCACTGATCTCGGGGGCGTGCGGGTGTTATGAGAGATGGATAGGGAAGAGGCATGGCAACACAGCAAACAGATTTTTTTAATTCTCACACGAAAGCCAAAAAACCTCAAACTAAAACTCAAGTGCACACAGAACTAAAAGACAATGAATAAATAAAGGTTAACAAATGTACAACCTAATGAACACACTAAAATACACACTAAACATGTCCTTAACTACGCCTACACTAATTCTGGGCGTTTCCCACGCGAACGCCTGGCAACTCTGGTCTACTGCGAGAATGTATCGTCCTTACTCAGTTCGCCCTCGTCGCTCGTATTCTCCCGTCGAGAATCTCGTTGGGACTTTCTTAATGTCGGTGCCTCCGTCGACCGTCGTATATTCGTTGCTGCCTTTCGGTCGGTCCTTCAACTCGCTCTTCTCGGGAGCCTGGGTAACCCGGTCGCTGTTGCTGACGTGGCCGGGAGAGGTGACGGGTTAGGCCTAGCGACGTCCTCGGCCGCTGCTTCCGTCTCGCTCCTTTCCCGAGTGCCGACGTGGCGTTCCGGGGATCATCGAGCGTGCCG
Organism: Dermacentor silvarum; assembly: GCF_013339745.2. NCBI lineage: Eukaryota > Metazoa > Arthropoda > Arachnida > Ixodida > Ixodidae > Dermacentor > Dermacentor silvarum. The sequence goes on along the minus strand of NC_051154.1, from coordinate 237,951,093 downwards.
GTCTGCCGTAGAAGGGGGGTCCTTTCTGGGGTGCCCGGTCCTGCCGTGAGAAGCTGCAGCCGGTCCAGGAGCCTCACTCGAACTTGCCGAGGTCGACGGCCACACCGTGGACGGCCAACGTCACGGACTCGGCCAGACCCCCAAGTCTCCCGTCGCCAGAGCGGTGCTGGCGATGCGACCTTCCTGGCCCGGAACCACGTCGATAATGCTCAGACAACGCCGTTCATCCCTCGATCACGCCTCGGGTCACGCGCCTCGCGCGCTCGCGCCGTTCAGAACGCTCCGATCACATCGTCCTTGTCTTCTTTTATGGCGCCGCCGGCGTCTTACTCATGACAAATTTGCTTTGAATTGGGCTGCCACACACGCATGAGTGGGTGACGATTATTATTTGGTTTTCTCAGGGATACAGGCAATGTGCCGGGGGTATTCACATGATCGGGCACGCTTGCCCGCACTGGAATTGCGCAACCATCCTATTCAGTTTAGAGATAACAGCGCAAAAGCTACTTTCACATTGAGGCGACAAACACATAGACGGACGATTCACTCCTGACTAATTCATTATAAGATGGCACGCTGAATATAATACTTGCAGTGCACATGCGCGCACAAGCAAGAAAAAATATTCAAGGCACACTTAGCTATTCCTGGGCGGATGAATGTGAAAGTATTTCCACCACCGCGCGATGCCTATGCTCTTTTAGTCGTCTTAATTTAACTTCGCCTTAATTAACACCAAAGGTCGTGGGTTGGAGTGCCGTAATTAACTATATCTTAATTAATACTGCCTTAATTCGCCTTAACCCGTCATGGTTGCTCTGTGCCCACTGAACACAAGACGTTTTGTAGCCGTCTTGGACCAGCCAAAATGAACTAGTACGTCTACAACTATTCAAGACGGCTACAAAACGTCCTTTTATGTACGTCCTGAGGACGCACTGCGAAGGACGCCTAGAAGGCGTCTTGTTAATCTGTTTTAAGCTATCATCTTGCTAAGACGGCTAGAAAACGTTTTGTAAAAACGTCTCGAAGATATCTGTGCGCATCCTTATCCAGATATATCTATAAAATATGCTTTCAGCTCAGATCTCTGGCAGCAAGTATGACAGAAACGTCATGGCAAGGAATGCTCCGCAACTTACTCCAGTCGTCAGAAAGGATGACGCAAGCGGTCTAAACAAGAAAATGTGGCGATAGGGCAAGCTGTTACACGCGAAGCTTGTTTATGTTTAGCCTGAACGTTCCTAGTCTGTTCGTAGAAACTATCATCATCAGCGATGGCTCGAGCGTCTTTGTCTTCTTCCGCAGCTGCTTCCGTTGCCGCTCATCATTCCAGCGTAGAATTTCGCTTGCGTTCTGTCGTAATTGGGAGGCCACGTTTACGGGGGTATGAGCCATTCATTGTCTTGGTAGGTAGGTAGGTAGGTAGGTAGGTAGGTAGGTAGGTAGGTAGGTAGGTAGGTAGGTAGGTAGGTAGGTAGGTAGGTAGGTAGGTAGGTAGGTAGGTAGGTAGGTAGGTAGGTAGGTAGGTAGGTAGGTAGGTAGGTAGGTAGGTAGCACCCTATCAGTAGCACATCAACATGGATGTCTTCCACGCCACGCTGTGAACCCCGAGCGCACAGCTCCCCCACCGACTGTACTGGACTGGAAAAACTTTATTTAGGTCCTGCAGGACGCGCTTAGGGCGTAGCGGGCGTCTCCCACGTACTTAGGGACCGACAGGGAATACCTGGCGGCCGCTTCGTGGGCCTGCTGGATTGCTGGTCGGCGAGAAGCGAGCTTCTGAGGGACTTCTCCCAGTTGTCCGAGGTAGAGTCGGGATGAGCGTTTCTACACATCCAGAGTATGTGTGCGAGTGTCGCCGTGTATCCGCACGAGGGGCCCGTGTCGCTAGGGTACGCGTCAGGATAGAGAACGTTGAGTTTGGCGGGGTTTGGGTACGTGTCTGTTTGTAATAAGCATAGGGTTAGCGCCTGCGGTCTATTAAGTTTGGGGTGTGAGGGCGGAAAGATGCGGCGTCCAAGGTAGAAGTGTTTTGTGATTTCGTTGTACGTAATGGGTGCATCCCGGTTGGTCCCTATCTCGGTGAGGTGGGGTTGCCCTGGGACGGCGCGGTTAGTAAGCGCACTCGCTGCGTTGTGGGCGATCTCATTGAGGTTTGGCGGGGCACCCGGCACCCGGCCGAGATGGGCGGCGAACCAGGTGACGGTGTGGTGCTTGAGGGTACTCTGATAAGCGCTGCGGAGGATGCGTAACGCCTGGTCCTAGACGACGCCGCGTTCGAAGGCTTTGATGGCCATTCTGGAGTCTCTGTAGATGACTGGCCGTTTGCTGTCGAGCACAGCTTGGGCTATGGCTATTTGCTCCGCTACTTCGGGCTCTCGAGTGAGGATCGTGGCGGAGTTGAGGATCCGCAGCGAGGATGAGACCGCGACCGCGGCGAAGGCTCGGTTGTTGCGATAGGCAGCGGCGTCCACGAACGAGAAATCGTCCGTTTTCATGTCTATGCGCCTGAGGAGGGCGGTTGCTTGCTCAAGGCGCCTGCCTTTGTTTCGGTCGGGATGCATATTTCGCAGAATGGGAGCTATCGTGATGAGGTCTCGGATCTCGCGGGGGACCGGCGTCAAATCTGAGGGACCCCTGGTCATCGAGGAGAAAAAGCCGAGCTCGCGCAGATTGTGGCGGCCCGCCTTGGTGGTCGTGAGTCGGATCATCTACGTTCGCTCCTGAGCCTCGGCGATCTCTTCTAGCGTGTTGTGCATGCCGAGCTCGAGGATCGAGTTTATACGTGGAAGTGGTGATATGGAGGCCGAGGACTCGTTTCGCAACCTTTTGAATAAGGGCGTTGAGTTTTTCGCGCTCCGGCGTAGCCAGTTGTGTATGGCGGCGACATACGTAAAGTGGTGGAGACAAACGCATGTACAAGACGCAGTAGGTTGTTTTCTTTCAGGCCGTGGTGCCGGTTGGCCACTCCACGTACGAGTCGTATGGCATTTTCAGTCTTAGTCATGAGTTTCTGCACCGTTAGGGTGTTGGTTCCGCGGGACTCGATGATCATACCCAGGACCCTGATGGAGTCTACCCTGGGAACTATATACGGCCGTCTCTTATGCGCAGTGTGATGTTGCGTTCGGCCGGAGGTTTCCACCCTTTAGGTTTGGCGCCACGGCGTTTGGGCAAGTATAGCGAAAGCTCCGACTTGGTGGGGGAGCACTTGAGACCGGTGTGTTCGAGGTAGGACTCGGCAGTTTCGATGGCCTCCTGCAGGGCGGATTCGATGAAGCCATTCGACCCCGCGGATTCCCCCGCCGACACCGACCAACGTCACGACCACATCTTCGGAAGCCTTGGACATACCCAAGTACACCGGATCAGTGGACGATTGGCCCGTGGAAGATTGGTTCCGCCTCTCCGAGTTCCACGCATTCGCTGCATCATGGTCGGAACGGGAAATTGTCGCCAACTTCAATGAATACGTGACCGGTGAGGCATTTCGCTTCTACCTAACGTACATATTTGATACCAATGAATCTTGGAAGAAAATCAAAGATGAAATGGCAGTCGCTTTAAAGTATACAACGGAGACCCCTGCTTTATTCACTAACAGCAGGCATTTGAATTGATGTTATCGCAGTCACACACAGTCGCAACGCTGCACTGATAAACGGGCTCTTATCAGAAGATCGTCTGCGAGTTTTCTTTTTCATGATTCTCCCGGAAAGAAGACGCGTCATCGCACGCCTAGCATGAACTTCCCATTCCCAATAAATGCAAAGCCACTGCGCACTAAGCGCTATGCACGCGAATTTGTTCCTTCGAAACACAATTAATATTGAACTAGGTTTGACCTCCGCACATCAGTCAACAATATGCACGTCTTCAGCACGCTGCAGCACTGATGTCGTCGTTGCAGCTTCTGACGAATTCCATGGCTCGTCTCGAATGCGCGGATACGATTCTTCTCCGCAGTGCGTGTTTTACACGAATGCGCACGACGTCACGACATCGCAGACAGACGACCTTTCTTTGGAAGAACATGGCCAAGCCACATCCGCTGCGACATCCTCCATCGATCAATCAACAGGAATTCTAAACTGCATGGACACAAACTTCTGTATCAGCAACATGAATCGAGAAAATACAGCAACAATCAGTTATTCCGGTGAAACGAAGCCAACTTGCTTGACGAAATCATAATACAAGCACAGCCCCAATGCACGTGCCTTTGCAAGGCGAAGACAATTTGGAGCCACATAAATCTAGAGATCAAGCTGTTTCGCGACTCTCAAGCTTTCTTCTGCATACTACGCCTCTACGCGCCAAGCAGCATCGCGCACTTTCAAATGACAGAAGCGTGCATTCTGAATGACGTCGCAGCAGCCTCGGCAGAGTCTTCTGAGAAGCCTGGCACACTGCACTCGCCACCAGACAAGTCTCACAAACCGGAGCACTGTACAAGCTACACATCAGATACGATAGATATGCTACCTCAACAACTGTCGCAACTGCATCACGAAGATCAACTTCAGCAACTTCAAGAACAACTTAAGCGACCCCGATGACAACTTCTAATTAGACGACGAGAAAGAGAGTCGCTGAAAGCACAGATGCGACAACAAGAAAGACGTCAACGAGCAAGCCTACTCAACTCGAGGCAAACTCAACTCGACGGCGGTCCGAGAAAGGACCGCCGCCGAGGACGTCTTTGGCAGCGATCATGTCTTGGCCTACCCAGAAGACCTCAACGGCGACGCCACACAATACGACGGAAAGGACACGGACCATTTTCCAGCCAGCTCATCCAACGGACCGAGGCAAGCAGCACACGACAAATCACAGTCATGTAAGAAATATAGGCCACACCATGTACCATTCGGTCTCTCAAGACGTCAGCATTAAGCCGATCGCCCGATGTTACATGGTGGCCCAACCTTATTCATTTGCGACGAGGGCACAACCTGGAACACCAGCGCTTATGTGTCACCCGAACGCTGCAGCCAGCCTCGCCCACCAGAGCTATATGCTACACGTCATCAGACAGCTGCGCTTTTCTGTAAAGTTGATAAGGTTGACGAACTATATTGGGACAGTGGACTAACTGCGCATATTTTTTTCTTTTCGTTTATCAGCCTCTTCTTGTTCCCTCATATTGTTTGTTGCTAGAGCTCTCTTGGGGGGAGGGGGCACATGTGACGGTGTACAGATGGAGAGTAGATGGAAGGCAAGGAAGACGAAATAACGAAGACCATCCTCAAGAAAGCGACCGACCTGGCCGGCCCACGACCTTTGGTCGTCGTTGGCGACTTCAACGGCCCGTACGGCCTCAGGGGTTACGTCTATGACACTACCAAGGGGCGCAACCTGTGGCAAGACGCCAACGAGATGGACCTCACTCTGGTCACGGATAAAGCTTTTCCCACGCGCATCGACAACTCTGTCACCCGGGACACGACACCCGACCTCGCCTTCGTCAAGAACGTCAAGGACGTGGGCTGGGAGAACACCACCATGGAGTTTGGCAGCGACCACTACATTCTCGAGACCCACTTCAAGGTGGCTCGGAGTAGGGTCAGGGAATTCATGTTCGTCGATTGGGACCATTTTCGCAAGATTCGGGAAGAATCCGGAAGAGCCAGGGCACCCACCAGCCTCGAAGAATGGTGCGAATGCATCCGCAACGATGCTTCCGCGGCCACCAAGAAAGTGGAAACTGATCTCGACGTCGAACGAATGGACAGCAGACTCGCCCATCTGACCGAGGCTAAAAACGCCCTGCTCCGTCGATGGAAGGGTCAAAGGCTCAATCGCAGACTCCGAAAGAAGATCTCGGAGCTCAACAAGGTGATCGATGACCACTTCAAAGTGCTATGCCAGCAGCAGTGGGACGAGCTCTGCGAATACATTGACGGACAGATGCGCAATGGCAAGTCCTGGGGTATGCTGAAGCACCTTCTCGACGAAAGCGGCTCCAAGTCAAATCAGAAGCATATACGTTGGCCCGGGCCCTTCACGAAGCCACCAGGTCTCACACGGTCGATGTACTCGTCTCCAAGCTCATTCAGAAGTACCTGCCCGTCCGGCGCGACTGGGATTCGGCGACCCAACTCCCAGACTACCGAGGCCCTCCTCGCCCCGAGCTGGACGAAGACTTCTCGGTTGCCGAGGTCAGACAGGCCATCTTCGCGCTCAACCGCAAGTCTGCGCCGGGTCCGGACGGAATCACCAACAGAATGTTGAGAAACCTCGACGACTCGTCGATCGTCTTTCTCACCGACAAGATCAACGAGTCCTGGAAGAGTGGCGTGGTTCCTGCAGAATGGAAGTCGGCCTGCATGGTGCTCATTCCCAAGCCCGGCAAGGCCCCGAACATCGAGAACCTCAGGCCGATTTCCTAACCTCCTGCGTCGGCAAGGTCATGGAGCGCGTCGTCCTCAACAGGCTCAACGGGTACCTCGAAGACAATGAGGTTTACACGCACAACATGATCGGCTTCCGCGCCGGACTCTCGACCAGGATGCAATGAAACTAATGAAGCATCAGATCGTGGACAGCCGTTCCAGAGACGTCAAGGCTCTGCTCGGTCTGGACCTCGAGAAAGCTTTCGACAACGTGCTCCACGCCTTTACGTCAAGACCATTTCGGACCTAGGTCTCGGTTCCAGATTCCACAGCTACGTCAGCTCTTTTCTAACAGACAGGAAAGCCAAGCTTCGCATTGGAGACTTCCGCTCCGAAGATGTGCTCCTCGGACGACGGGGCACTCCTCAGGGCGCCGTAATCTCCCCCACACTATTTAACATCTGTTTGATTGGTCTTTCCAAGAGGTTGGCATGCGTCGAGGACGTCAAGCACACCATCTACGCCGACGGCATTACCATCTGGTGCGCCGGGGGATGCGAGGGCAGAGTCGAAGAAGCCATGCAGGAGGCGATCGACGTGATCGATGAGTATCTCCGCCCCACCGGACTTCGATGCTCCCCCGCCAAGTCGGAGCTTCTGCTTTACAGAAAAGAGAAGGGAAGAAGACCCAAAGATTGGAAGCCAGTCTCCGAAAGCAGCATCAGTCTTCACACTTGTGACGGAGGGTCGACGTCATTCGGGTCCTGGGCATGTTTGTCGAATTCAACGGCGGGAACGGAACGGCTCTCCGCAAGATCATCGCAAAGACGGACAACGCTTTCCGCCTCGTTCGCAGAATCGCAAACTGACACAGAGGCATGAAGGAAGCCAGTCTCCTCAGCCTGATCAACGCCTTCGTATTATGCCACTTCACGTACACGATTTCTATGCACAATTAACTGGCTCAGAGCGGAGCGAGACAAGCTCAATGCTCTCATCCACGAAGTAGTCAAAAGGGCTCTCGGGCTACCCATTAGGACTCATACCGAAGATCTCGTCAAGCTGGGGGTATACAACAGCGCCGAGGAGATTGCCGAAGCCCATGAACGCGCGCAACTCGCTCGTCTGACCCCCACAGCGGCAGCTAAACGCATCCTCGAAGAGCTGGGTTACCCTGGATCCTATGGTATCTTCGAGGGTCAGTACCCCGATCCTTAGGTGCATTCGAGACAAGTTCGAAGTGGCCCCCGTGCCTGGAAACGTCCATCCTGTCGACAACGAGGGCAGACGCAAGGCGAGAGCCGTAGTAATTCTCAAACAGATCAAGCAACAAGGCACCAGAGCACACTTCGTCGACGCCGCGGAGTACAGCGATGGAAAGACCTTTGCCGTCGTCGTGGTCGACTCCAGCGGCAAGCTTTACAATAGCGCTTCAATTCGCACTTCAGACCCCGAAGTCGCCGAGCAAGCCGTCATCGGCCTTGCCCTGCTAGACGGTCGTGGGTCTCAGATCTATAGCGATTCCAAAACGGCAGTTAGGGCTTTTCAGAAAGGTCGCATCGCCGAGCAAGCTGCTCGTCTTCTTAGCGTCTCCAATCCGGATGCTCTCACGCATCATTCGATTCACTGGTTTCCCGCTAACGTAGGGTCGGTCGAGGGTGCTCCCCCGAACCTCAATGAGTCTGCTCACGAGGCTGCGCGCGACCTCACCGACCGCGCTTCCTCTGTAAGGAGAGCAGACACCCCTCCCCCCTACGGCCACACGGATACTCCCGCTAGTCACAACGAGGTTACAAAATTCTTCTACATGTCTAGAAGGGTCTTTCCACCCCCTCACCCCAAATTGAATAGAGCGCAAGCTGTTTCGCTTAGACTTTTACAGACCGGCACATACCCGTGTCTGGCCGTTCTGCACGAAGTTTACCCTGAAGTATATCGCGACGACGCCTGCCCGTCCTGCGGGCAGACCTCCACTCTAGCACACATGCTCTCGGAGTGCGGGTCGAGATACCCCAAGTTCAGCAAGGATGAGTGGGACTCGCTTCTGCGTAGCCCCGCTCTAGACAAGCAAATCCTGGCTGTCCGGCGTGCCCGCGACCGGGCCGGTGGGCTAGACCTGCCGGTCCCGACGTGGGACTAGCCGGGTGCGCGACGAGTTCGCGTCCTCGCCGGACCTCTAATAAAAGTTATTTCACTCACTCACTCACTCACTCAGATTAAAGCTAGTGTTCGGGCGACCATATATATATATAGCCGCTTGGGCGCTTCTAGCGCGCGTGGCAATCTGGCATACAGCATATATATATATGCTTGAAAAGGGTCGGTCCACTGACCGAAACTGTTGGGTAAATAAACCTAACATAACCGCGAAGTTGTGCTACTCTTTATTCTAAATACGCCATTGAATATATATATATATATATATATATATATATATATATATATATATATATATATATATATACTCCCAGGATTAGTTCTAGTTGTAAAACATAAAACACCCCAGAAAGGGGATGGGAAAACGGCTCCGCGGTAGCTCAATGGTAACAGCATCGCACGCGTAATGCGAAGACGTGGGATCGTTCCCCACCTGCGGCCAGTTGTTGTTTCATCCATTTTCATTAATTTATCATTTATTTAATTCAATTAGTGAGTTAAAGTAATTTTCCTTCCCCTATGGTGTCCTTGGTGTCATTGTTGGTTGGCTTCTTATGACATGACTATTAAAAATCGGGCCCCTCGGTTCCCTTTCTTCTCCTTCGTATATATATATATATATATATATATATATATATATATATATAGTGACGTCACCACATTTTCATATATAAAAGGGAGTCCCGTCTAGCAACTCATTCAGCTCATTCTAACACTGCCATATGGGTAGATCACAGAAATTAAAGACACGAGAAGAACAGCGTGAATACAATGCTCGATTACGTGCGGTATTTGATACAGCTTCGCTGGACATTCACGTTCGCAGGGCGGGATGGCGGCCAATTTTTTTAAATACTGGCTGTTATGTTGGGGGTGCGGCCCTTACACGGATTTATACGGTAAGAATCTTCCTTCGTGTAATTGTCTTATACTTCACTATACATTAACACTGCTTCGCCTTTCCTGCGAAACTGTAGTCTCTTTTTAAATTTTTTTTATATTGGGAGTCCGAGTAAAAGCGCTGCTGCGCATGATTGCTATTGGCTCTGATTTTGAGTGAATCCGGCTTGGTCTCACTTCGGTTATTGAGTGAATTATATATACAGGGTGTTTCAGCGAACACTTTCAAAATTTATTTTGGGTTGCCTGTGGCAGATAGCCCAATTCTGATTAATGAGCTGGTCTACTCGAAGAGGCGGACATTACTTGCACAAAAAATTGAAATGCATAAGCAACTAATTAACAAAAATTCACTAATTAAGTTCTTAACTAATTACCTGATGGCCCATATTGTAATCTACAAATTGTAGCCGTTGAGTTCGCAAGGCGGATCCACTTGGAACGAATTCTCGGGATGACACCAGTTTCGAGATATTAATTCCCGAACTTTGCCGAGAAATGCATAGGCGTTCCAGTTAGTTTCTTAACAAAACGTCTCTTTATGCATCGAAGTACAAAATTAACTGGAACGCCAATGCATTTCTCGGCAAAGTTCGGGAATTAATATCTCGAAACTGGTGTCATCCCGAGAATTCGTTCCAAGTGGATCCGCCTTGCGAACTCAACGGCTACAATTCGTAAATTGCAATATGGGCCATCAGGTAATTAGTTAAAAACTTAATTAGTGACTTTTTGTTAATCAATCGATTATGCATTTCAATTTCTTACGCAAGTAATGTCCGCCTCTTCGAGTAGACCAACTCATGAACTAGAATTGTGCTATCTGCCACAGGCAACCTGTAGGAATTTTTGAAAGTGTTCGCTGAAACACCCTGTATATATATATATATATATATATATATATATATATATATATATATATATATATATATATATATATATATATATATGACCTCTGCATGCAAGTGGCGATGTTTTTATCCTTAATAAATGGTGTAAATTATAACAAGACTATTTTTTTCGTAAGTAGTTAGCACTGCCTACTGGAAAGAGAAGCAATACTGAGACAGATATTCACGTGCATTTCACACGCCGTTGATAAAAGACTTTGCTGAAAGGGTCACTGAAGTCTGCAGGTATTTTTCATTGTCAAAGTACGCAAGAAGAAGAACAACTTTATTGGTGAATAAAACGTTCAATCGGTAGATCCTATAGACAAGGGCCCCACTGGCTTCCGCGCGCCGTCTTGCTTGTCGGATGATGGCCCTTTGAACCTCTTCCTGTGAACTGGACAGCGCCGCCTCCCATTGTACGTGCTCTGTAATTTTAGTGTTTTTGAATTTGAAGCGATTTGATTTGAAGCAATTTGAATCGAGTTGACCATACAGCAACATATTCATAACTAGGCATAGACTATCCATACTAGAAATAATTGCTAGTTGGCTACCTATAGCTCCTTCTCTTTAAAAAATATTGCTACGTGCTATTCGCAGACGATGGTGTAGACACTTGGTTTTAGTGGGATGTACCCATAAGCGGTCGCTGGCTGATCTGAGGACGACGATGTGCCTTGTTTTGATGCTGGCTGGGTTCCATCCTCGGCAACGAATACAACTACCTTAAATGTGTTTCAAAATTTAGGCCCTTACAACGTTACAAAAAATTAATTTGCTCTGGGTTCCTGGACACTGCGGTTTATACATAAACGAAATGGCAGATTTATTAGCAAGAACATATTTAAATGGACCTGTGCTTCATATTTTACTGGATACAGCTTACGTCACTGCATCGAGATTCAGAACGTTTTGCCTACGAAATGACTTAAGCAAATTATCGCTGATGCCATCTATAGACTTTCAGCGTCTCGGTTTCGGCTGGAATAATCAGTGGTGTCCTTCTCGGTAGTTAGAAGTTACATACTCCAAATTACGCTGTCGCATCCCGGAAATGAATTTCTATTTACATAGAGCTGGTCTGAATATGTCCCCTCTGTGCCAAAATTGTAAGAAAATTGAAGCAATAGACCACTACTTTTTTATCATGACGACGTTATTCAAACCAGAGAAAGATATTACTCGAAGCTCCACTCTGCAAAATTGGATTAATATTAAATACACCAGTATTATTATCATTTGGGGCCTCCACCCTCGGCTATTGTCACAGAGACGTTTGTTGCGCAGTGTTTGAATTTTTAACTGAAACAAGACGATTACCCTGCTAATTATTGTAACTTTATTCTACCTATCAGGTCAGTATATTCATTTCACTGAAATTTGTTTCTCCAAATTCGTTAGTAACATTGTATTTATTCTGACCTTGATTGTAATCTCATTTAAAATTAACCCTTCAGTTAGTCTGACAGCTCGTTGGCACACTAGTCTAGTTCTTTGTTTTTGTTTTTGCTTTCTTTTACTAAAATTTGCGTTTCTCATTGTCAAAAAGAATTTTTTTAGCTACCTACTGCTGCCTGATTCTTGTCCTATCCCACTCAGTGGGTGCGAGCCATGATATAGGATCATCATCATCGTCATCATCCATTACGGCCGCTCGATGAAACGCACGAGGTGCGGCCTGCCACGTCGCGCGGCGAAGTATGGGCGGAGCTGTGAAGCGAAAGTTGACATTTGCCGCCGCTTTTTTAGGGGTGGCGCTACTGCTGCGGGACTGCTCTCCCTCCGGGAAGGCGCCGCGGGAGAGATTTCGCGTCTTGCTTGAACGCCTTTTATCCGCACACGTGGTAGTATAAATGTGTCGAGGTCCTTGTCGTGTTGCATGTGGCACTATCCCGCGCAACTGTTGCGTGCCGCTGTGTGTTACTAACGCAAGAAAAGAACCATTGATCCGGTACCCTGAGTTTCCGAGTGACGTGGAACGCCGTAAAGCATGGCTGAAAAAAACATTTCACGACAGGGACAAGTGGCAAAAGAAGCATGTGCAAGCCGAGGGGCACGTTTTTAATTGGTGCGTTCGCTTCCCTTCACCGACGGCAACACCGAGAAACTCTGTAAGGTGTTTCTAAGCAAATTGTTACAGCCGCTACTGGCGAACTGCCTACAAGCTTCCGTCACGGAAGGTAGTACGATTTTAAAGCTGTTGAACGAGGCGCTTTTCCATGGCTTCACATCGTGTGAATAAAGAAAGTACAGCCTCCCTCGATCTGTTTTTCTTTTCACCATTGCAATTGCTCTATTCACACTGAAGAACTTTCTTTTTTCACGGCATCGTCTTCACATAAATATGCTACATATCGGCAATGTGGTTAAGATCCGTTATAAACTGCTATCTACCCATTTTTCTAGAAAGGTGAAACTAACGAAATATAGCAGAAAATAGTTATACAAACTTATGTCATTATGCACGCATTTGTAAGAAGTTTCATATTACAGGGTTTTTTCTTTTTTTCTTTTTCTTAACATAGCAAGTGCTCTATTCACGATGAACAACTTTTTTTCGCTGCATCGTCTTTACATAAATATGCCACACGCCGGCAATGTGGCTGTACGATACGTTGTAAACTGTTATTACCTACCCCATTATTCTAGGAAGGTGAAAGTAAAGAAATCTAGCAGAAAATAGTTATACAAACTTATGTCATTATGCACGCATTTGTAAGAAGTTTCATATACCGTTGTTTTTTTTTTTTTTTTTTTTTAACCAGCAAACAAGACGTCAAGCGAGGCAAGTAAATTAGCACACTCAACAAAAGCGCCCACTGTATCAGCAGTACTGCCTCACGATAAAGAACTCGCCAGTTCTCTTGAACGATGGACATAAGGCTCGAAACCAGCGGCAGAAGTGTGCCGTCCTGGCCTATGTGAGCCTATTAGCGGCCCAATACCGACTCCTGGGTATATTGATATCCTTGCAGGCAGCGTTGATATTTAATTTATATTTTGGAAACAAAAAGCACAACTCTCGCGTCAATAAAATGTAAACGCGAAGTGCGGCCGCTGCGCGAAGCATGCGGACGGCGCCTAAAGAACGCTCCCACCCGCGCGCCTGTCCCGGAGCAGTGGCGCTGCTGCAATGGCGCGTAAAGCCCCTATATTTATAATGGCGCGGAGAACTAGGCGCCTCACACCGGTTTCGGGCGACGTGGCAGGCCGCACCTCGTGCGTTTCATCGAGCGGCCGTGGTTCCATGTTGGCCAGTGCTTGCTACCTTTTGTAGATACACCGTGTAAATAGTTTATCTACTGTGCTTCCACGTAACAATATAATAAACTTTGCACTGTGTACACATTGAAATATATTGTGTCTGTGGATGGTGTTCACAGAGGAAATGAAAAAAAAAAAAAAATCGGGGTAGCTTGCATTAGTGGCGCAAGGCTAAAGACACAGCGGAGCTGATCGGTTCCTAGCTGGTCCTGGCTATAGAAGTGATGCTAAGTTATACGAAGTGTATAAGCATTTCCTCGTGGTCCGTGGCATCGGGGAACGCCTCGCGAAGCACTTGCAGTCCGAGCACACGTAGGGGAAGTGGGGCTAACGCTATGCACAGTGTACGGGCGGCGCGCAGCACACGACACGCCGGGACATAGCCTCCTCTATACTTTTCGTGCCCGCGCGTTGGCGCGGAATACACATGCGCCGTCCGTACCTCATAGTGCCGGTGCTTGCCGCTAGAAGCCGCCCCGATCCCACAATAGCTGACCGTCGAGGTCGAGTCGAGGTGCCATTTCAGCGCAGCAGGAGCAGCGTGCCAAAGAGATAAGTTTTGTTATTTTATATTTCACTTTTTGGTTTTTTTAGGAGGGTTAGCTTAGCCAAGCAATCTTTATAAATTATTTTAAGGCTTTCTCACTTTCTTGGTCTTCTCGCTTAGATAAAAGTAGGCAAAGAATTTTTTTTCCCACATCTACGCCTTGTTAGTACGAGATGATGGGTGGTACTAGGGGGAACCCACGCGTGCGTTGTTCTGAGTGCGAGCGTTCCTACGCGCTGGAAGAAACGCGGTTTAAGTCAACACGCGAAGCGAATGGTGCAGATTTTATCTGTAGGATGTGTGTGCTAGGGTCGCGGCTAGACCGCCTAGAGCAAGACAAAGATAAGTTAGCTAAGCGGGTTGGAAAGCTAGAAAAGGAACTTGAAATCGAGCAGAAGCAGAGGAAGGAGGCAGAAGAAAAGCTAGCTAACGCAGAAATCCAGCTGAGCGCCACCATTCTGCAAAGCAATGATGAACGCATCGAGGCGAGCACCGCGAACGGAGCTGGCTCCGATGCGAGTGCAGAGACAGCCGAACCCGCCACGCCGGGAAGCAGTGGCGGAAACGTCAGTGATAATCACGAAGGGGATACCACTGACGCGGCCGGGGAAGAAAACAAAGCCAAGGGTAAGGATAAGAAAGGAGGAGAGGGCATTGTGACTTCGGGGGCAGCTTTCGGCGGTGAGGGGGAAGGAAAGCGTCGAGTTGTCTTTGTTGGGGATTCCAACATGCGTAAAGTAGAACCGGCGATAGCAGAGAGGGTAGGGGCAGACGAACGAGTCCAGGTTAGCGCGCTTCCCGGAAAGCCGATTAGAGAGGTGATAGCGAAGGCCAAGGAACGCATGTGGGACACAATGGAGGAGAGACACCTAGTGGTGATAATGGGCGGAGTGATTGACGTACTGAACGGACGAGGAGCAGGAATCACAAAGCAAATAGCCAAAGGGGTCACCGACCTGCGGAATGTTTCAAAAGAAGTACAAATCGCGGTGTGCACGGTGCCAGAGGTTGAAAGGCAGGGTTATAAAATTGAAAGGGCAGTTCTTGCAGTAAACAGGGAAATTTGGACTCTAGCTAAAGCAATGAATTTTACGGTCATTGACATCAACCGAGAAGTGCACCGAGCAGGCCGCGAAGGCGCTTTTGTGCGTGACGGGATACATTTTAGTGAAAGTGTAGCAATACCGGTCGGAAGTCGATTCGCGGCACGAGCTGTAGCTTTTTTAGGCGGGCCCCAGGCAATCAGGAAGCAGGATTGAGTATTGAACATAGCGAAACACCAGTAAAGGGCAGAATTAGGCGACCAGGAGTCAGGAAAAGACGCAGAAAGGATAAGAATAGAGAAGGTAAAATTTGCTACATTAACATGCAGGGTGGTCGTAAGCAGGAAAAATGGCTGGAAATTCAAACGCAACTGAATGATGAAGCGATTAGCGTGTACGCCTTGACCGAAACGCATCTACGAGATTTGGAGCAGCCGCCTGTTATTGACAACTTTGTATGGGAAGGGTGCAACAGAATGACCGGGTCAAGGAAAGGCGGAGGCGTAGGCGTACTAATTAGGCGAGGTCTGAAGTGGCGAAGGGTAAACGAGACATGTAAAGAGCATTTATGGATTAGTGGTACATGGCAAGGTAAAAAGACGTGGCTGGGAGTAGCTTACCTATGGACAGGTAGTGATAGCAGGGAAAAAAATAAGGAATTGGTCGATTGCATTAGAAGTGATATTAATGAGTTCAGTAACTCGGGCCAGGTGATATTAGTGGGAGATATGAACGCGCACATGGACGATTTAGACGGATATACTGATTACAACGGCTCTCTAGTGCTGAATTTGTGTGATGAACAGAACCTTATAGTAGTTAACAGGGAGAATAAGTGTCATGGACAGGTAACGTGGCAATGCGGAAACAGGCAGTCATGTATCGACTACGCCTTAGTCTCAGAAATGGTCTACGAACAACTGGAACAAATGATAATAGACGAAAATGGAAAAAATAGCCTGGGAAGCGATCATAGACGTTTAGCATTAACGTTTGGGAGAGATACCAGCGCAGAACATGAACCAATAGCCTCAGAGTTTTTAAAAATGAATGACGAGCAAATAACAGAGATCGCAAACAACATAGAGAAGAAAATTGAGGCTTTTCCTACAGCAGTCTGGGAATATAAGGAACTGGTGGAGGTTATGCAGCATGAAATAAGGCGGACACGGCAATACAATTGTTGGATTGGAAAGAGGAAACCACGTAAGTGGTGGAACAAGGAAATTAAACAAGCTATAGAAGAGCGTAAAGAGGCATCTAGGGTTCATCGAGAAGCCAAAAAGTTGGGATTACAAGAAGAAGAGGTGCTCCTTAGATGGAATACATACAGAGAAAAGAAAAGGGTTGCGAGTGAGCTCGTGCAAGAGAAAATTAAATGCGCAAGTGAACGTTGGGTGCATAACATTCACAAAAGAGACAAAGGCGCCCCAAAAAGATTCTGGAACCATATAAAAGCACTCGGAGCTCCAACTAGAAACTCGCAAACGGCTATAAGGGATCAAGACGGTAACATCTATGAAGGCGATGATGCGCTGCGGTACATCACAGACGTTATCAGGCATAACTTCGGTACGAGAAAAAGTGTAGTTCAGACAACAGATCCAGCAACAACAGAGAGGCTTGAGAGATCAAAATTCAGCATAGAAAGCTTCTATTGGAAAAAGGCAGCAGAAAATGTCCCTAACAACACGGCAGCAGGACCCGATGAAATCCCAATACAGCTAATCAAAAACCTCGGTCCAAAAAGCAAGGCACTGCTGACTAATGCCATAGAGCAAGTGATTAGAACAAAGAATATTCCCGTTGGATGGCGTGAAAGCAAGATGAATCTCATCTACAAAGGCAAAGGAGATAAGGATAAGACGAGCTCGTACAGGCCAGTTACAGTAACGTCGGTGATATATAGAATGGCAATGCAAGCCATAAAATTAGAACTGTCGAAGTGGGTGGAGGAAAACGGTGTATTGGGGGAACTACAGAATGGGTTCAGGCCAGGCAGACGCTTAGAAGACAATATGTTTGTACTAACTCAGTGCATAGAGATTTCAGTAGCTCAGAAAAGACCTTTATGGGTAGCATTTCTAGATATTAAAGGAGCTTATGACAACGTAGACAGGGAATTGTTGTGGGATATTCTTCAATACGAAGGCATAGATGACGATTTCGTGGAGCTGCTGAGGGAGATATATCGAGACAACCAAGTACAAGTGGCATGGGAAGGCCGAAAAGGAAATGAAATGGTGGGAATTCACCAAGGATTGAAGCAAGGATGCCCTCTGTCACCATTGTTGTTCACGCTTTACGTCAAGGGCATAGAAAGACGACTGGAAAACAGCGAATTAGGTTTTGATTTATCCTACATGCGTAATGGACAAATGGTGCAACAGAAGGTCCCTGGATTGATGTACGCAGACGACATTGTGCTACTAGCGGACAATAAAAAAGATTTACAGATACTTGCGAATATCTGTGGGAACGCAGCGACAAATCTAGGCCTTAAGTTTAGCACAGAGAAATCAGGGATTATGATCTTTAA
>NC_051154.1:237798685-237933309 GCF_013339745.2 Dermacentor silvarum | reverse complement strand
CGGACACGGCAATACAATTGTTGGATTGGAAAGAGGAAACCACGTAAGTGGTGGAACAAGGAAATTAAACAAGCTATAGAAGAGCGTAAAGAGGCATCTAGGGTTCATCGAGAAGCCAAAAAGTTGGGATTACAAGAAGAAGAGGTGCTCCTTAGATGGAATACATACAGAGAAAAGAAAAGGGTTGCGAGTGAGCTCGTGCAAGAGAAAATTAAATGCGCAAGTGAACGTTGGGTGCATAACATTCACAAAAGAGACAAAGGCGCCCCAAAAAGATTCTGGAACCATATAAAAGCACTCGGAGCTCCAACTAGAAACTCGCAAACGGCTATAAGGGATGAAGACGGTAACATCTATGAAGGCGATGATGCGCTGCGGTACATCACAGACGTTATCAGGCATAACTTCGGTACGAGAAAAAGTGTAGTTCAGACAACAGATCCAGCAACAACAGAGAGGCTTGAGAGATCAAAATTCAGCATAGAAAGCTTCTATTGGAAAAAGGCAGCAGAAAATGTCCCTAACAACACGGCAGCAGGACCCGATGAAATCCCAATACAGCTAATCAAAAACCTCGGTCCAAAAAGCAAGGCACTGCTGACTAATGCCATAGAGCAAGTGATTAGAACAAAGAATATTCCCGTTGGATGGCGTGAAAGCAAGATGAATCTCATCTACAAAGGCAAAGGAGATAAGGATAAGACGAGCTCGTACAGGCCAGTTACAGTAACGTCGGTGATATATAGAATGGCAATGCAAGCCATAAAATTAGAACTGTCGAAGTGGGTGGAGGAAAACGGTGTATTGGGGGAACTACAGAATGGGTTCAGGCCAGGCAGACGCTTAGAAGACAATATGTTTGTACTAACTCAGTGCATAGAGATTTCAGTAGCTCAGAAAAGACCTTTATGGGTAGCATTTCTAGATATTAAAGGAGCTTATGACAACGTAGACAGGGAATTGTTGTGGGATATTCTTCAATACGAAGGCATAGATGACGATTTCGTGGAGCTGCTGAGGGAGATATATCGAGACAACCAAGTACAAGTGGCATGGGAAGGCCGAAAAGGAAATGAAATGGTGGGAATTCACCAAGGATTGAAGCAAGGATGCCCTCTGTCACCATTGTTGTTCACGCTTTACGTCAAGGGCATAGAAAGACGACTGGAAAACAGCGAATTAGGTTTTGATTTATCCTACATGCGTAATGGACAAATGGTGCAACAAAAGGTCCCTGGATTGATGTACGCAGACGACATTGTGCTACTAGCGGACAATAAAAAAGATTTACAGATACTTGCGAATATCTGTGGGAACGCAGCGACAAATCTAGGCCTTAAGTTTAGCACAGAGAAATCAGGGATTATGATCTTTAATGAACACACGAGTAACTTCGTGGTGTCAATTCAACAGCAAGTAATACCCATAGTGAAGCAATATAAGTACCTCGGCGTACACATAAACGAAGGAAAGAATTACTCAAGCAACCACCAAGATAATCTGAAAATAAAGGGGAAGCGGAATGCAGCATTAATGAAACACATAGCACTGTGGGGCCACAATAAGTATGAGGTGGTGCGTGGAATCTGGAAAGGAGTAATGGTGCCAGCGCTAACATTCGCAAATGCCATTATATGCTTAAAATCGGATATATTGGCGGGTTTAGAAGTTAACCAAAGATCAGTAGGCCGGTTGGCTTTGGGAGCACACGGTAATACGACAAATGAGGCAGTGCATGGAGACATGGGTTGGGCCTCTTTTGAAGTCAGAGAAGCACAAAGCAAAATTAGTTTTGAAGAAAGGCTCAGGAACATGGATGAAAATAAATGGGCGGCTAAAGTGCACAAGTATCTCTACATGAAAAGCGTGGACACAGAATGGAGGAAGAGGTCAAGGAAGTTGGCAACCAAGTACAGGATAATCGAAACTGTAAATAGACAACCAGGGGTCATCAGAAAGAAAGTGAGAGAAATAGAGACCGTGAATTGGATGCAAAGAATGGAAACGAAAAGGACAATGGAGATTTACAAGAATGAGAAGAAAGAAATTAGAAGGGAAAATCTGTACGATAACACAAAGGGCAGTGCCTTGCTATTTGAGGCTCGAGCCGGTTGCCTAAGGACGAAAACATATCGGAACAAATATTCGGAACTAGATGAGACATGTGTATGCTGCAGTAAAGATCCAGAGACCACTCAGCACATCCTAATGGAATGCGACGGGATCCACCCAGCGAGAACCGTAGGTAACGTGCAACTCCCAGAAGCGCTTGGGTTTAAAGTGGAAGGAAACATAAACAGATCAGCCGTAGAGATCAGCAAGAGACGATTAGAGTACTGGTGGAAAAAAAGCAGGGAAAAGATGGATACGACCTGATCTCTAAAAATCATAGGCAGCGGTACAAGCTAAATTTTTGAAAAAGGTATACAAAAATGCGAGATAAAGAACATGTGTAGTATACCTGATTAAATCAAGCAGGCTAGGTGACTATTTGTCGCCACCCCGTTTCAAAGGGGATGCCAATAAATCATCATCATCATCAACAGCAGACGACGTGGCCTATGTGCACGCTTGCATTGGTGATCGTCTAGAAACGTCTTCATGGCATTAGACTATGCGTATACGCTAAATAGGGTGCACACATAAAATTTTTAACACAAACACTGTATGCGGAATGCAATGTGAACTTTTATATTTGATTTCGCGCTCATAGCTTGAGCACTTTTCGAGACAACGGTTTGGCGTGGAAATCTTTCGCAAAGTCGTGTTTGTCAGTCACGCTCGTCACGAAGTTCACAAAAAGTGGACGGAGAAACTTCATAAACACAACGTCCAAGAGTTTTTCATGATGGCCTGGGGCTGACCACTTGAGTTGTTAACGTTTCTGAAGTACTTTCGCGGCGTTGTCAACGGCAGCCTTTAGTGGCTGCTTCATCTTTCTAGCTTTTGCGAGGAAAACTTCCAGGTACTTCTTTAGCGAATGCAGAACCATTACAAGCTCAGCAGACGGATAGAGGAGTCCACCTCTGTCCTGGTGCCTAATTAAGGCATCCGATGGCGTAGAAGTGTTTGGTTTCGTTACTAGAGTGAAGCATTCATCACAGGAAATGGTTTCGTGGATTTTTCGTGCGATATATCCACCAACCATTGCTAGTGCAGCAACATCTGGTGTTGGGAGCAACGTCTTCCCCCTGTCGAGATGCTCCTCGAAGGTCGTGGTACGCTTCCTGAGGGCTGCATCGCTTCTTTCGCTTTGCTTTCGAGGCTGCAAATATGATGGATACTCTTGGAAGACGCTGGGCACAACGCCTTTCTTCAGTCTTCGCGTCGTGCACCCTTCTTTAAAGTCGGACGGGACGAATTAAGTGTCGGCTACAAACAGTGGAATAACAAGATGTGCTATTTGGGGTCCAGTTGTCTCTCGAGATTACCTTAAGCCACTTTTCGCGAAGTTCTTGGTCACTGGGAATTTCGTGGAATGATACTCCGGTTTCTTTCCGGCCGCTCCATGATTTGCAGTGCGGTACGCAGCAGTATGGCATTGTGCAGCATTCGGGGCGCAACCAAACTTCTGAGCTTGGACAGCCGCCTTTTCTCTTTATTGGTAGTGCTGCACACAACAAAAATACCACTTTTAGGCATGTTGCCTTGAAACAAGCGAATTTTCTTTACGATGTAACACATTTAACAGAGAACTTACCCGAGTCGACCAAAAGTTGGAAGAAAGCGCACACAGGCACGGCTGTCTCAGTGAGTGCTGCAGTTAGCAAAGCACTTTGGGGACACGCACCACACTAGAAAGAACATCAACTGGCAAGCAGAGTTTTAGAACAAGCACGGTAAACTAATTTTGCACGCGGCGGGAAAACCGCAGCGTAGCGGTGTGCACCTGCTGTTGCAGCGAACGCCGAGTGAGCTATTATGGGACGCGAGCGCCCCTAGGGGAACGCCGAGGCGTTCAGGGGACGGCGGTGAGGGACCGACCGCGCAGGCACAAAAGTTATTGACCATTTTCGCGGAGCAGTTTGTTTTAGAGAAACGAGATGGCGCTCATGGCGGCGCGCCATACCTCTCCTCAGAGACCGCACACGAATACGAAACCATAACTGCTTCTACCTTGCTTCTGTGCGATCAGCTATCGGAAATGCAACTGAGTTTTCGCTAACACACTGTGCTCCAATCATGCTAGGTTGAATCATGTGGATGGAAGACGTGTGCAGTAGTTGGCTGAAAAAATAGTGACTGGCATGTTAAGGAATAGAATGAATCTGTGTGGCCAAGTTCGCGGACCGCTGCTGCAACTGTCCGAACGTGTTACCGGCACTTCGTGATGTACGGCTTTCCTCGAGGATACAGAAATTTGCTCATCCGCCAGCCTTATTGTATCGCTAACCTTCAAAGAAAGGGCTTCATCCCCAGAAGGTCGGCAAGAGTGAGTACCACTCGTTAAACAATGACAAAGGGAGTAGCGCCGCTTCCTATCATAGTAAGTTTCACGCACGTTATCTATACACATCTGTCCCAAATGGCCGGAAAACTTACGCCCACTCTATCGCGGACGTATCAAAAATAAGTGAATGGGCGCACACTTGAATATATGCCCACTGTGTGCGCACAATAAATGAGGGACTACACCGATGGCGCACGAATGGTCGAAGCTGAATGTCTTGTGATGGTCCGCAAGACTAAGCGAGTTACTAGCTGTAATATATATTTGCCAGAAGGTATTACATTGTACAAAACAGCTACGTTTCAAGCCTTGTGCGCAGCAAGAACAAATCTAGCGGAACTGAGCACACCCGCGAGCGATTAGGCAGAAAATAATCAGATAGTGGCCGCGCACCGAGGAACTTCACTGAGTCAGAAACTGACAAGCATGCGCTCCTTCAAAATACTTACCGAATAAAGAACAAAGAGCAAAACACACTAATACTGACTGAATTCATGAGCGGAATGTTTGGATAGCTTGGAATAGATATTTACCCCATCATTTAGAACAAGCACCATATGCGCTGCTTGCGCCGTTTGGACACAGCTTAATCGGCTACGAAAGCGCTTTTGCATGTTCTCTGAAGCTGTGATCAAAGCTTTGTGTCGTCCACCTAGTCACCGTCTACGATATCTCCGAAAACAGAGATTTTCTAAGCCGCGCCGGCGTCATACACTTCCATTGTAAACAAGGAGGCAACGGAGGCAGTTGAGGCAAGCAATGGACGCATCACCACGTGATCAAATATGGCAGCGCCCACGGGATCGCCGCGAAAAGGGTCAATAGAGGAGGCTATGGCCGGGATGACTTCACGGCGCATGCGCAGTAGCGTGCAGCTGCACGGCCGGGCTCGACTGGCGCGCAGCGCGCGCGCCAGTCGAGCCCGGCCCACGATAAGACTCTGCTCGTCTGGAAGGGACACATTCTGCAACGCCGGCTTCTGCTTCACAGCGTGTTCGCCAGACGGCGCTACGAATGAAGAAAAACTCTGCAGCGGAGAGGAGCAAAGGCACGGGGGCTCTCTCGCGGCGCCTGCTTGCCTATCCGTTTTGTCGTCTGCTCCGCGCACGCCCTGACGCCTGTAGCGCGCATAGCTCTTGCGGTTCACGGAGTGACGTTAGCAGGAGAAACAAGTCATGTATCATGTTATTTATTTTATACAGGCCAAATGCAGGGCATTTGTCAGGTGGCCTAAATGGAACTTTACAAGGCACAGGAACAGAAAGTAAACAAAGATGGGAAGAAAAACTATAGCAAATGGTAAGGCGATATAACGGCAGTTCGGGTGGTCTCAAGCAATGAAATACGACAGCGAAAAGAAGTTTTTACGCAAAAGCTGACGTTTATCACTCTTTTTTATCTGAGCACGCATCAAGTGCTAAGATGCTTCGCTTGCTTCTTTGCTTTTCGCGGTGCTTTTCGTGTCGCCCGGTTCTCTTGCGAGCAGAATCGCCATTCTCTATAAACATAACATAATTGGGAATTCCTGCCAGTGTTTCCTGCTTATTATTTCACAAGAGAAGCTCTGATTATGTGTCTGCATAACTGGGGGAATCATCTCGAAGGCAAGGATATGAGAATTTACAGGGTAGCCAGCCGGTATTTAAACTGGCTAACCTCCTTGTCTTTCTTTACCTTTCTCTCTCTCTACATTACGGCATGTCTCTGGGCAAGGAAAGGCACCTGCACTGTGTGTAGTTGAAGAGAAATTTAAATTGAGCTCCTCCCGTCCTTCCGCATTGGCGTCTTCTGGTTCCTCCTGGCATTCAGAATCATTGAGCTACGCCAGGCTTCCCTAAACAAATTGAAGGAACTGCTCCGCTTCGAAGTCGAGGCACTTTCTTTAGATCTAGTAGGACATCACCTTTGTCTTTGCTGAAGTAACTATCAAAAATAAGCTGCTTCTCGAAGTGTCGCGCACATATTTTGTCCATTGCTTTAAGCGCTCGCTTATTTGAGGCATTTTTTGACGCCACTGGTGGAGTAGTTGAAGATCAGATGGCGAAGCGAAGAGCGAAAACCTCTCGCGTCCTTTGCCATAACCATATTTACAGCCGGGAACAAAACACTGTCCTGTTGCTCAGTCTCTTCACGCACAAGTATCAAGATACCTTGTTCCGTCAGGCATGAATAAACATACTGCAGACATGGTAAACAAGGCGAGGAAGACGAAATTTTCCCGCCTTCGCTTCCGCGCAGACGTAGAGGAGTGAAAAACAAGTACTTCTGTTGTCTCTTTTTGTACAGCATTATTTATCGTCTGTTCCCTCTAAAGACATCTAAAAATGTTTCGTATGCGTGCATAAAAGCGCTACCGCGTGTTTATTTGCGCTTTTATTATTCGTGCGCATATATTTTCTGTGTTTCATTGCTGTCAAACTGAGACGGCCGAGGGTCCACGTTTGTAGCAGACGACACGCTCTGCGGGTGCCGCGCTGCCCGTTCGGCGCCGCCGTCGCCGCCGGCTATGCCGCCGGTCTCTGCCCCTCAGCGCATGCGCACATGGAAGCAAGCTGTTGAGTGTTTTTCACGCGCCTCGACAGATGGCGCTACGCAATGTATTGACCCTTTTCGCGGAGCAGTTTGTTTAGATGGCGCTCACGGCGGCGCGCCATCTCTTGGATGCAAAAAATGGAAACGAAAAGGACAATGGCGATTTACAAGAATGAGAAGAAAGAAATTAGAAGGGAAAATCTGTACGATAACACAAAGGGCAGTGCCTTGCTATTTGAGGCTCGAGCCGGTTGCCTAAGGACGAAAACATATCGGAACAAATATTCGGAACTAGATGAGACATGTGTATGCTGCAGTAAAGATCCAGAGACCACTCAGCACATCCTAATGGAATGCGACGGGATCCACCCAGCGAGAACCGTAGGTAACGTGCAACTCCCAGAAGCGCTTGGGTTTAAAAGGAAACATAAACAGATCAGCCGTAGAGATCAGCAAGAGACGATTAGAGTACTGGTGGAAAAAAAGCAGGGAAAAGATGGATACGACCTGATCTCTAAAAATCATAGGCAGCGGTACAAGCTAAATTTTTGAAAAAGGTATACAAAAATGCGAGATAAAGAACATGTGTAGTATACCTGATTAAATCAAGCAGGCTAGGTGACTATTTGTCGCCACCCCGTTTCAAAGGGGATGCCAATAAATCATCATCATCATCATCATACCTCTCCTCAGCGACCGCGCACGAATACGAAACCATTACCACGTCTACCTTGCTTCTGTGCGATCAGCTGTCGGAAATGCAACTGAGTTCTCGCTAACACACTGTGCTGAGTGTGCTCCAATAATGCTAGATTGAATCATGTGGATTGAAGACGTGTGCAGTAGTTGGCTGCAAAAAAAGTGACTGGCATGTTAAGGAATAGAATGAATCTGTGTGACCAAGTTCGCGGACCGCTGCTGCAAATGTCCGAACGTGTTACCGGCTCTTCGTGATGTACGGCTTTCCTCGAGGATACAGAAATTTGCTCATCCACCAGCCTTGTATCGCTAACCTTCAAGAAAGGGCTTCATCCCCAGAAAGTTGGCAAGAGTGAGTACCACTCGTTAAACAATGACAAAGGGAGTAGCGCCGCTTCCTGTCATAGTAAGTTTCGCGCACGTTATCTATACAAATCTGTCCGAAATGGCAGGAAAACTTACGCCCACTCTATCGCCGACGTATCAAGAATAAGTGAATGGGCGCACACTTGAATATATGCGCACTCTATACGCACAATAAAGGACGGACTACACCTATGGCGAACGAATGGTCGAAGCTGAATGTTTCGTCCCAGGTAGCACAAACCCATCTAGAAGACGTCTACATTTGGGCTTGTTCAAGCCAAGAGGTTGTCTACTATCCGGCTTCTACAAGCCGAGTAGTAGCCTTAGAACTCCACAAGCACTCCTGAAGCCAAGCTAATGCTCCCTCCGTATTCGTCTTGGGGAAGTCTTGGCAAGCTGTTCGTTAGACTATCTGTAGAACTTTCGTATAAAGGATTATTTTGCTTGCCGGAGAAATTATGCAATTCACCTTGCAAAAAAAAAGGTTAAATAATGCATATGTTAACCATGCACTAATGCAGATCGCTGGTCCTGATATGCTTTTCTTCTAACCAGTCTTGTGATTCAGGATTTCTAACCAATGTAGATATATTGAATGTGACTGGCTTTAACTTCAAAACTAAAACATACCAAAGCTACTAAGCTGAAAAAGTTCAGTATAATGGTCTAAATGCATGCTTTTGCGAAGGCATAAATATTAAAAGGAGCCACATAGATTTCACAGTTTGTAATAAAATCTGTGAAGGTATAATGTTGAGAGGCCGTGTGCGACATGCAATTTCTACAGTGCTGTTCACTTGCAAAGTGTATTAATGTTCTTGCGAGTCTATTCACTTCGGAAGAATGTTATTTCAGTGCATAAATGACATTGTTGGCATATGTATGTATACATGTTTGCATGTCACAGATGGGCTCTCACTGTGGGCTCTCATTAGGTTCCCATCATGACCTATAATTTATTTTTCTCATACACTCTTCTCATACTATGCCAATTTTGGTACACACCAAGTTAACGAAACGACCATGAGAGCATCAAGACGTAGGCGGCGAGATAGATAGATAGATAGTACAGTGTACTAGAAGAGTTGTAGTGCGCTCACAACTCGGCAGAGCTTGACAGATTTCATTACCAAACTATGGAATCTATGCAGCCTTTAATATTTATGCCTTTGGAAAAGCATGCATTTAGCACATAATACTGAACTTTTTTCAGCTTAGTAGCTTTGTGTGTTTTTATTTTGAAGTTAAAGCCAGTCGCATTCAATATATGTACATTTCCTAGAAATCCTGAATCGCACCACTGGTTCCAAGAAAACAATAGCAGTACCAGTGATCTGCATTAGCGCACAATTAATTTGGGTATACTGCTAACACAAGCAAAATTCATGCAGCACACAAGGGTGTTGAATGAGGCACATTGAAAAGACATCTTGTAAAATGCCTCTTCTGTAGCCAGCATTTCATAACAATGTTTAAGAGGCAGCAAAATTAGCAAAAAACAAAATTTTATTCTTGCAAATTATGTACATGTGCTTGTCCTGCTTTGATTCTGACTAAATATATACATAGGAAATGACTGGCATGTAATGCCGTGCACTGATTGACTAGACTGCATATATTATGGATTGCATGTCTAGAAAAACTGAACCCATATCTTAACAGAACTAAGGAGGAAGAAAGGCATGTCAGCTGGCGGCAGGCCCAGTATCCTTTGATGCATCTGCACCAGTCGAAAAAAGGGAAAAAAGACCAGACTCACTTATAGTAAGGCCAGTAAAAGCCAAATGCTTAGCATAAACATGACTAAGAAATAATCTCTACATATTAGAAAAATTTGCGAATACACTTTGTTTTCTCCCGGTGACTACTGTTAAGGGCATGTAATGCGCACACCACTTTCAAACATTATAGAACTGATGCACTCATGATGCATATTTATACTTGTTTTAAGCCTGGCCTTTCAGTGGCTGTCCCCACAAGACTGAACAATGGCATAAAACAAATACAACACATAAAAAACTGCTTAAAATCTGCAGGCATAAGCATAGTGCCAGAAGACAGGTATAATTCATTCTGTAACTTAAAATGCCTTTTCACGTTCACCTAAAGCATCTCCCATGTCCTTTTGCTGCCTGGAAGTAAATATTTATATCTTTCTTTTACACTGCTTCATGTAAGCAAGTGGCCCTGAACACCAACTCTACTTGGGGTTCCCAGAATTTATTGTCTAAAGTAAAATTCTTCAGAATGTATACAAGTTTCCCTATGGCCACACTAAAGCATGATGTCACAACATCATGCATAGATGGTCGTTGGAAGTTATCTGGCAATTGAGAACAGACTGATATAAGTAGAGTTTAGAACGCCAAGACAAAATGTTAATCCCATACCATGCACTTCAGATCTAGAACCAACAGTCGATTTTAATGAGATGTAAACATGCTACATGATGCTGACTCAGTTAAAAACGTAAGTATAGCTTACATTTCTATATGAAATTACCTGAACACTAAGCTTAACGTAACGTGCTGACTTTTTATCCGCTCGCAAACTGCAATTCTTCAACCAGGCAGTTGCTGCTTGGCGAATGGCATCGGTCATCACATTTTCCCACGTGGTATTGCTATGAATAGCTTCTGGAATACCAAACCATCTAGTCAAACAGTGCAAGTAGCACGTGTACACGGTATCAGCAGTTGTGGCTGATATCCGAACCATTGCTACATACGAACAGATTTGCAACTCGTAAATAAAATTTGTGGAACATCAGTTCTATGGAACTGCAAGGGGGAGGAAGGCTTATAAAAGAAAAAGATGTCCACCCGACTTAGCTACACTGGATGGATATTTTTTTTCAAATGTGTTCATGTTTTTATTTATTTTTTTCATTCAAAATAGCATGTATTTTGTGAGTAAGAGTCACTGCACTTTATCTCTAGGCCCAGTCAAACAGCAGCCCTCTAATCTTACCTTCCATGACACTGTAGACATGCACGTCCCTGAAGCTCTTTTTCTGCCGCTGGCCTAGAGTCTAGCTTAAGTTTCCACCAAAAGAGTCTGAAAATAGTGGGTAGGATGCCCGCAGTAAAGCTTCTTAAGTACCAGCCCCCCATAACAGAGAGCCGTTGTGTCTGAAAAAAAAATTTGGAAGAGAACAAAAGGGATTCAAAGCCGAAAACACCAAATATACACACTGTGGATATTACAGTGGCTGCATGAAGGCGGGTATTAAATCCGCAGAAAAGGTAAGGCAGATGACACTAGATGATTATGCATTCCAGAGAAATTACTGCAGCAATATTTACACACAAAAACTGCCAAGATGTAAACAGCCATAGTATAAAAAAGTATTAACTGAAACTACTGCGTATACAACTCAAAAACATGAAGCCACACAATTTCAATAAAACAATGAAGTCAATTTAACATGCATATAAAAGGCATTAGTTACACCTGGCACGAGTTATTATAAAAATGTGCTCATGTCAATTTAAGTAAGTAAGCAATTTGTAAGTAAGCTTTTACTTACAAGGTGTCATCAGAATGCAGGATTAGAGCTCTGCTCGGATCCTAATGTGGTCACGTTTTTTTTGTTCACCAAAGGAGCTTGTAATCAGCCACTGCCATTCTGCCAGTTTCGTTGGGAACACTGAGAGCTGCTAGGAGCCTTTCATCTTGACGTCTTATAGTCTTCCCATGTCTGTGATTAGTACGTGAATGTCTGAAAGCACCTAGAAAAGATAGACAAGAGCCATGCACACTTTGACAGCTTGGACGGTAGCTAATAACATGTTGCATGACGCAACTTCTACATGCATGAGTATACTCCTATATAGCTGCACATGTTCGATCTTGCTCTGCTCGTTGTAAGTACAAGTCCCATCCAAGCTTTTGGGAACTAGTGCCATCATTCCCTATCTGAGGTGCAACCTGGCTCAAGATTATGTCACTGTGGTTGGTATTCGCTGAAATCATGGCCTCACTGCACTACGGGTAGCATTCATCCATAGAAGTGCTTGCATTGGGCAGGCTGTCATACTTTTGCTGTTCAAGGCCTTGGGTACTACAAAAAATGAATCAAGGCGTATCTTATACAACGGGCAACAAGGGAGTTCGCACAATGTCTCATTTTGTTTTTGTGCGCCGCTTTGCTTTTGGATAACGTAGGTACAGCGCAACAATTTTTGGAAGGAAACAATTAGACAGGAAAACGCTGCTACGGCGTATCCGTTTCCTTACAAAAGTTGTTGCGCTGTACCTACGTTATTCAGTATGTACCAACTCGCCCAAATCAAGCTGTTGTTGCTTTGCATTTGTTCTTCACACACTGAATGCAGCGGACGTATATAAAACGCACGTGCTTACGTCTCGATGCAATCAGTCGGAGACGCAGATATATTATTCGCATAGTGATGCAGTTCTAAGACCATCAACGAAGTAATATAAGTCAATAAGCGGCATAGCTCGCGTTTATATAATTACAGCACCAGCTTAAAACATTCGCAACTTTCGACCACGAGGAAACTAGGCGGCGATTCCGCGAGAAGTGGTTCCCGATGTAACAATTTTAGCATGGTCAGTCGATGCTAACGGCAGTGAATGATCCCACACCAACCAAAATGTAATCCCAACCTGACGAGCTTATATATAGTGTCCGTGACATCGGACGTGCCGCGAGGAAATTCGAAACAACAGCCGTTGCATGAGAAACAATCAACCAAGAGGGTCATGGTGCTACAATCGTGTGACAGAGCTTTCTAAAGAGAGAAAAACTTTAACCACTTACCAAAACGAAGCTGAGCCATCAACGCAGGAACACACAGAGAATGCAATGTGCGCACGAAAGCGACCCCTTGAATCCTTTGCAAAGTGCGGGCGCGCGGCCATGCGCGACACTGCAAGCGTGAACGGAGACAATGCACGGCAACGGCAGCATGGCAGGCGCGGGAGCTAGCGTTGGAAGCGGCCAAGCCATAGTAGCGCACCAACTGTTGTGCCGCACCATGTTATACTAGCCTGTGAAACTTCGTTCAAAATGTTTTATTAAAGTTTTTACGAATTGTGTAATAACAGCACACATTTTATTGAAAGGTTTTGTTGTATTGCCATCACGGGCACACGAAACTATGGCGCGGCTTTCAGTTTGAGCTGACGCGGTAGGTTTGAATTGGCCATGGAGGAAGGTACCTTCCTCAATGGCTGATACTTGGTACGCGCGCTGTAACCGTCTAACTAGCGGCCTATGCGAAATCGACTCGAGCATAAACCTTGCAGTACGCTGGTAATACACTGTTTTGTGCGGAGAGCTGTTATATGACGATACCATAACGATGTAATCATTCCACTGATGGTGCTGTCGAAGGAATCGTTGCAAGCTGGTAGTAAAAATGTGCGCAAGTTTTGCTTGCAAGACTTGGAGATTGACTTTAAAAACGTGTACCAGAGCCTGTACGTCTCCACCAGGTCTTACAGCAGAAGTCTTCAAGACTAGACATATAAGCTATACAGAAGACGTCTAATTTGGAGCTTAACTTAGCACTAGCCGTGTCAAGCTGGGTCAAGCCGAGTCAGGAAGGCTTGTAGCCGACTTTTGCTTCCTGGGGTGACGGTCCACAGAGTAAGCGAGTTACTATAGCTGTAATATATATTTGCTACAAGGTATTACAATGTACAAAACAGCTACGTTTCAAGCCTTGTGCGCAGCAAGAACAAATCTATTGGAACTGAGCAGACCCGCGAGCGATTAGGCAGGAAATAATCAGATAGTGGCCGCACCGAGGAACTTCACTGAGTCAGAAACTGACAAGCCACTGCTTCAAAATATTTTCCGAATAAAGAACAAAGAGCAAAACACACTAATCCTGAATGAATTCATAATCTTGGATAGCTTGGAATACATATTTAGCCCCGCTTTTAGAACAAGCACCATATACGCTGCTTGCGCCGTTTGGACATAGCTTAATCAGCTCCGAAAGCGCTTTCGCATGTTCTCTGAAGCTGTGATCAAAGCTTCGTGTCGTCCACCAAGTCATACTCCACGATATCTCCGAAAACAGGTTTTCTAAGCCGCGCCGGCGTCTTACACTTCTATTGTAAACAGGGAGGCAACGGAGGCAGTTGAGGCGAGCAATGGACGCGTCACCGCGTGATCAAACATGGCAGCGCCCACGGGATAACCGCGAAAAGGGTCAATAATTTGCGTTGCACGGTTTGTCCCGAGCGAATGCGTTGCGCGGCGACGGAGTCGGCGCTCCTGTTTATCTTACTCCGTGGCCCGGCCGCGCGCGCCAGTCGAGCCCGGCCGTGGGAGCTGGTGGGAGCTCGGCCGAGCCGCCGCCAGAGGCGCCTGCTGCAGTCACGGACACCGCTAGCGTTCGGCGCTAATGCGGGGAAACCACGGTGGGGGAAACGGAGAAGCGCGGATGGCGTCGGCAGCAGCTCTGCGCGTTGCCTCGTTGGTGCTGCTACAATTTGTTTCTCTCTCGCTCTCATTTTCTCTTTCTCTCTCCCGAGCATAGCGCACGACGCGCGCATGCTCTCCTTCCCTCTCCTTAACGTCCCATGTCAAGGCAACATAGGCGAAGCACACGCCGCTCCGCGAGGTGGTTGCTAGGCAACGCAGTGGCAGGCGGCATACATTACGGCCGGCTTAAACAGCTCCGTTGTTAAATAAGATGCTGAAGTGAAAAAATACGGATGAGGTAGCCACCGCTGGTGCTTCTAATGCGCTTGTCTTGATATTATCAGGATTTGCAGAATTAAAGCGAAACTATGAATAAAAGCCGTGCACGTCCACGCCAACAATGATGCAGTAAACTTTTAGCCAACCCGGTGCACCTACATCGCATATCTACCCCGAACTATACCCAGATGACTTGTGCAAATTATGTAGGACAGAACACGCCACCCTAGGACACATTCTATGGGATTGCGCACATGCATGTTCAAGATAAAAATGCAGTCTCCCCAGAACAGCTTGGGGCGCGGTGGAAAGCCGCGCGGATCATCAGCTCAGATCTGCAAGATCAACTATGGGCCATCCAGCGAGCTCGAGAGGCGGCCGGGAGACACAGTCTTTCTACCGCCCCTGGCGCGGCCTAGGCCCAGGCCTCAATCCACTGGTCTCAATAAAGTTGTTTCACTCACTCACTCAATAAAACTTTAAATGAAAAGGTAGAGGCAACTCAAAAGAAACCATAAATGATGTGGGTAACGGCACTCTGGTAATAACACTTTAGGGGGGGGGGGGGGCTCCTGCAATTCTCAAATACTCCGGATGGGGCTCGGGCCCCGGAGCCCCCCACCGCAGTTGGTGCCTTTGGCAACAGCGAGGGAATTCAGCCAAAATTCTGATGCAGCACTGGCTGCTTTTGAAGTGCAGAGGATGTATGCATTGTCCCAATATGTGCATGCTGCAACCAATGCGCTTATGCCCGGATTCTCATACATTTCTCCAGTCCGAGAAAGTGGAACACAATGCTGTGCTCATCTGAAGTGGTCGCTGTGCTTCAAAAATACCCCTCGGCGATTCTTGCATGAACATTGTGTTACTAAAACACTGACTACCAAGCTTCATCAGCATCTACTCTACTTCTTTCAAGCAACTCTTCATCGTTGAAATTGCCAAGGAACACTATTGAAATGTAATGTCTACTTCAGACAATGGGCCATAGTGTCGTACACTTTGTCAAATCGAGGAAGTGCTTAGAATCAAAGCTCATCTAGAGATAGGGATGCTGTTTCAAGAGTGCTGACAAGATCGCATCCCTGTCTTTTAGCACAATACAGGTATTAGCACTCAGCAACCAGGTACTTGCACATACCACACTGCAACTGGCTGTCATCCAAGAATGGGGCTTGCTGCCTTGAAGGAATTTCCTCTGTGCCGAAATGCTGTTTTGGAAGTTTTGCAAACCATCCATACACACTTTCCTAAGCATGCCAAAATGTGCTCTTGGCACGACTTCTACATGACGGGTTGGTTTGTCAACTTGAATTTTTTTTTTGTTGGCCCACTTGTTCAAATTGGTGCTGAAATGTGGTTATGCCAGTACCCGAGGGTTAATTCTGACTTTATGAGCACTAGTAGCAGAAATTATACTTGTCGAGCAATAATAAGAAAGCATGTTTTATCCATTCTCTCTGCTTCAGTTAATTTCAGGACGCCTCTATATGAATGATGACCACAAGCTTAGTGACTCTCAAGCACTCTATACTGTGCCGTTTTATTACCTGCCATTGTCATCCTCGGTAGCATTGGTGTCACGTTAAATGTCAGCAATGAATGCAAGCTCTTCAGAATAACTTGTTTTTGAGCATTTTGCTTACCGCACACTAGGTCACACTGCCGCATGGCTTCAAGATGAATCCAACATTCTTTTCCCCTTAATGACTAAGTGCAGCAAGTTTGATGGTGCGTGACGAAATAGCCAAACCTTATTTATCAAATGAAGTCGCATCTAAGATGAAAGTACCTTCGCTACATGCAGATTTAGGTGAGAAATATTTCCGAGTTACTTTGTTATATCCATGTTCGTTTTATCAAGGTTAGACTAAATGCCTTGTGTTGAATGCAGAACATGCTCAAAAGTAGCACAGACACATTTTTTTTTTTCCCTTCTGCTCTGAAACATTTACAAGGTTGCTCATTCACAAGCAATGTTTACTACTATTTGCAGCATTTTTGCAGATAACATCATATGCTTTCACTGTAGATAATGCAATATTTTCTAATCGCAAACAGTTGCTGCCTTCTATGTCTAGGTTCAAAAAGGGTTATGGACAGGATGCATGTATGGATTGTTTAAAAAGACTTGCACGGCTTGCAAAGTCTGTAAATGCAGCCTCTCAGAATTGGATAATGTGGGATGTGGAAAAGTTCAACATTTCATGGTGCCAACAGGTACGGCTGTTATTTTTATATGATGTTGGAAGTGGTACTAGAGTCTAATACAGTGCAATATTTTGGGGGCACTTATCTTGATCCCGTTCATTGCAGGACAGGAGATCTGGATTTGGGCATTAAAAGTTGTGTCTGTACTTCTTTTAACAGGAAATGCACACAGCTCTAATCTGGCCTCTTCCATTGTGGTTGCCCATTTAGTGATTGTCGTGGCTTCGACTGATACTGCGCTATCCACGGCAACAAGGTAGCCGGGATTATAAACACTACTGTCATTTACTTGTTGAAAATTTGCATTTTGTGCATCCTGTTGCATTGCACATCAGACCCAGCAAGGGCACCTTTTTAACGTTCAATGGTGCACCTTGTTGCATTCAGCCCTGGGATATTACTAGTCTATTTTTTCTTGGAGTAATTTTTCAAATCGCCATATATGCATGCAGCTAGTGAGCATGGCCCGCATTTTGTCAGGGATTAGCGAGCAACCTCCAGAGGAGAATGTCTGCTGTTTGTACGTACAACTTTGCAAGACAAAAAGCCAGACAAAAATGCAGCATTTTTACAAAGCACCAGGAAGGCAAATTTTTGGTCCAGGAGGTAAGAACACTGCAAGAGGCATGCAACTGAAGTCCAAAAGGATGCCTTGTTACCACACATTTGCTGCCTCGGTGAGCTTTGTATGACTTAACTGACCATATCATATTAGCAGTTGTCGTGTGAGCAGTGGAAGCAAACGTTGCTTGGTTAAGTACTGCTGGCTGCAGGCTTGCAAGCCTGTGGTGTTTGCGAAACAACCTACCCTTTCCATCCAAGTTGTGCTTCTTAAAGGCTACCGCTTTCAAAGGACATTGTAGTGTGGTCAATTGTATGGCAGGAGGAGGGATATAGTGGATTATTATTATCATTTGATTTGAAAACATACACAGGAAAGAGAAAGTGAGAAGCAAGGCTGGCAACTGCCACCAGAAGGGGCACAACGCCTGCCTACTCTTCGGAAAGGACGAGAGAAACATAGAAAGGAAAGATAGGAAGGAGGGGAGGAAGGAGGAAAGAAAGAGCGAGATGACAAATCTCAACAAATAAAGTAAAACATACAGTAGGGCCCGTCCCTGCAGGTCAAGGTACTAAAGAATGTAAAATAAAAGAAATAGTTGCTGGGTTACAAACGTGCCCCTAAGTTCGTTGCTTCTAGAAAAGTAAGGAGAGCACGATGAGCTTGATCACGTCGAGACGCACAACCACTGGGGTATAAACATTCATCTAGAGTCGTACACCGCAGGCCAAGGAGATGGTAGTCCCTCACTAGTGATTTGCATTGCGCACTGAAAGCGGGACATTCCAATATCAGGTGCTGAAGTGTCTCGCAGCCACCGCAAGACGTACACGATGGACTAGTCACACGTCCTTGTCTGTGTAAACGTTCGTGCACATTAACACAGCCAACCCTTAGCTTGAGTAGTTGCGCTCTAGCGCGACGAGGCAAGCCTCGACCGCGAACACGCGGCGGGAACGATCGGAATTTCGATAGTGGATTCGATGCCACATATCAGACAGTAGATGCAGGCCCCTCTACGGAGTGAATGTGGTGCAACGGTAACAGATTTTAGAACCTCGGTCTGGGCATGGTTGTGACAAGAGGCGACGGCAGCATTGTCATTCAGCACTAAAACCGGTAATAGCCGGCTGGTTAGCTAACATGTTTGCAAAGTCTGGATCGTCAAGGATTGTTCAAAAATAGTGGTCCTCGGAAATAAAGATAAGTTGGGTAACAGAGTACAGAAACTGGAAGAATGCAGAGTTTTAACCAGTATGCATATGTTTTAGCATTACTGTCAACGGAATACCAAGAGACTGAGAACTTTTCAGCACATTGAGGTTCGGACAGAGTTATGAAAGGTCAGAATTAGCATATTTGTCTCAGTATTCCGATATATTAAAACATATACATATCGGCTAAAACTAATTTATGCTGCAGCATAAACCCTACAGGCAGCGTTGATGAATAGTCGGACACCTTTTCCTGCTTTCAATGGGCAACTCAAGCATCGGACCCCGTCTTCAGGAATGCAAGGCCAGGCATTACAGTTTACCTTTGTTATCTCTATGCCGTGGTGATGGCTAAGCTTTGCAATATTTTATTGGAAGTGAATTTTTTCTTTGTTACCAACAGTTCCATCCTGTGTCCTGTCTTGCAACAATCGAGTGCCTCAGTGAGTGCCGCTAGTGGGAAATGTTCATTGTACCAAGGCTTGCACTTGTGTGACCTCATTACCCGGTGTGGACTACTAAGAGGTGACATGTTGAGTGAAACCTGTATCTGTGCTGATGGCTTTGTTGGGCTTGTGCACAACACATCATGGTATTTCTGCAAATAAACAACACAAGGAAAAGCAAGTTTTTGTATTGTCTTTTTCTTTGAGCCGGCTATGCACACTTCCGTAGGCAGGAGTTCTTACACAGATGACATACAAAAATACTTTTCTCATAAGAAGAAACAGTTGTCATTTCTGTTTGCTGCTGTGGTTTGTGAAAGCAGCTGAAAGCTTTTCAATGAAGTCTTCCACATTGACTTGAAACCTCGTGATACTGGCTGTTGTCTTTATACCCTGAAAAGGATAAGAGCCAAAGCATTGAGTGCCAGTATGCACCAGAGCAGCATCATTTAAAAAAAAAAGTGAACAGCAACTGTGATGCAGCATAATCCTGATGCATCTATCAAACGATTACATGCATTCCAATTCTAACAAGTTAGCTTAAATAATACTTGTGTAATACTTGCTTGGAATGTAAAGGCATGCCAAGCTATTGCAGGCTGCCCGTTGCACATTACATGCTCTTTAATAACAGCGACATTCAAGGAGCAAGAATAAGGGGTTTTGAACCGTATCAAGTGACGGAAAGTAGCTGGAGAGATGGCAACACGATAGCTTAATTAATAAAGCATCACACACATAATGTAGCTTCGGTCACCACCTGTGGCAAGTTATCTTTTCGTTCACTTTGAATTCCCCCCCCTTTGACTGATTATTCCTTCATTTCAGTTAAACATAACAATTAACTTCCCCTATGTTTTCTGTGGCTTCATATTCTGTCACTTGATATGGTTGCGACATTCAAATAACTTGCAGGCACTTTCCTGTAGGAAGTGAAAGTAGCAAGATTAAAAACAAGCCTTTTTTTTTAAAGAAATAGTCAACCTTGCTGGAGTTTTTAATAAAATGACTGCATCATCATGACATGAATTTTAACAGCGACAGTCACTAGTTAATAGGCAGCGTTGATGGGAGCATGCAGTACAGTCGACTTCCATTAACTAGACCCTGACGGGACCGACTAAATTGATCGAATTATCCGGTGGGTTGAATAAACAAGATGCAGAAAAATACGCCAGAACACTGGTGATTCATTAGACAGTATTTTCCCTGATTATGACACGCCCCCGAATCAAATGCGCGCCCACTTTCTATGTGTCCAAAGTAGTAAACTAAAGTATACAATACATTAAAGCTCCTAAACAAAGTAGAAATCAAACGGGCACATGATTTCTTAGCAAGAAAAATGGGTGAGGTGTGTTGCAAAATGGCGGCAGACTTCCTAAAGTCAGCTTCGCCGCAATAAATCAGTGTTATGCTGTAAAGCATGCAAACGCTGTGAAGGTGGTTTTGGTATGGTGTCCGATTGCATTGCGCAGGCAATTTCCGGCCCAATGTTATCAGAAAAAAAAAGAAGGCACGTGTTAGAATAATGTAAATACCATAATCAGACTCCGTGAACTACAGTTATTGCTTGAAAATCTTCCTAGGGCAGGATGGAAATAGGAGTTTTCGACGGGAGGTGAGGTGTTCAACGCATTCACTGTCCCCTAAGCTCCGCCGAGACAGACGCTGCCACTGAAGGAGTCGTACTGCGTCACCACAGACGATATGTGCTTGCGTAATGACTAATCAAGTTAGAATTATCTGGCCAAAACCAATTTTAGGATCGCAATAAGAAAAGTTTGGGCCCAAGGAAATGCATGGGGACCGGCAGGGACTTACGGCCGAGTTCGAATGAACCGAAAAATCGAATCAACCTTAGTCAAATTGAATGAAGCCATATTAAGTATAATGTATTGAATTTTAATTTGTAGGATTCTTGCAACACACCAGGGCACTGCCAGGTTTCGAAAATATATTACAATTGTGTGCACTCGGTGCAGCGCATGTTCATTAGAATTATGTAAAAAAAATCTGTTCAGGGCTCCTTTAAAAAAAATATTAACATTTTTTTTTCTAACCCACTTGGCATTTTATTCTAGCCAGCAGAGCCCCTCAATTTATCAGCAGCAGTGCTGCTCAGCTTATCACAACGCAAGACGATAAGCTACTACTGTACAAGACCATAAACTCGGGCAACACTTGCAGATTTCAGTTTAGGTGTTTTTTTTTTGTTTGTTTTTTTAGTTGCTTCCAGGAGTCATTCCCAAGTTTGGCTAGCGATGTGACAAAGCTACCACAAGGCTCTTAGCGCAGCAGCTCTTTTTCACGGATGTTCCAAGGAGAGAATTTCCCTCTTACAGGTAGAAATATTAAGCCGAAATTTTAGAGGGCCTTTGCACGATTGCGTGAAAGGGGGCCTTTGCACGATTGGAGGGAATTTTCAGAAATTGTAGCGACAAAGAGAGATATCACCTCTGGCGAGCACAATTGCAAATTGTTGTCTGTTTCTGCTCTTTATGGCCTTAAATGGAAGATAAAGAAACCCTGTCGGCACTGTGTCGGCAAAGTAATGAGTATATAACTGTACATTCATCCATGGGACCACGTAAAAAAACTCATAGTAAATGTAAGCTTTACTAAGGTGTTATTGTGCAACAAAACGACATGGACGGCAGAGAAGAATACACACACCAAGCGCAAGGTGTGTGTATTCTTCTCTGCCATCCATGTCCTTTTGTTGCGCAATAACACCTTAGTAATGGACTACCAACTTGCCCGCAATGCTGCCCTCATTA
Source organism: Dermacentor silvarum (assembly GCF_013339745.2). Taxonomy (NCBI): domain Eukaryota; kingdom Metazoa; phylum Arthropoda; class Arachnida; order Ixodida; family Ixodidae; genus Dermacentor; species Dermacentor silvarum. The sequence goes on along the minus strand of NC_051154.1, from coordinate 237,911,367 downwards.
AATGTAAGCTGCTGTTGCAACTTGCCACTCATCGTAAACAAGACAAATAAAGTCGACGATTGATAATTCGGACTTCGCGGGGAACAAAAATAAGTCCGAACTATCGAATGTCCTAAAAAAAATGAATGTGCCCAAAAAAGATCATTTTATTTGCGTTTTAATGCCCCTGTGCAAGACAGAAGTGGTCGATTCGTTGCTGCACACACTTCTGCTTACATGCAACCAAGTATGCCTATATTTCTGCCGGTTTTCTATTGTCGCTGTATGCTGATGCAAGGACTGCAAAGACTCGAGTCAGATCCGCACGGCACATCATCATCCGAGTTAGAGTCTCTGTTTGACGGTGGGAGAACTTGCTCAATTATTTCGTCATCGTTCAATTCGGCACACAACACCGTGCTGTTGACGTCTGCAAAGTCTTCAAGAATCGGCACATCGTAGCCTAGCAGGTCGTCAATGATGTCCGCATTTGAGCTCGTTGTAGAAGGCGGCAGTTCAGGCTCTTCAGTTACGGAGTGGGGGTCATTCGGACTGCGATTCAAGACTCATTCGGAGTCAGACTGCGAGGGGACCATTAGTGCCATTTGACGTGGCCTGTTGATAACTTCACGAGAAAGACTTCTTGGAGCCAGCAGAGCACTGTCTGGAACGCCAACTAAACAAACAGAATGGCGAGAGCGAGCGGGCCATGCGCTGGGAAACCGGAATAGGAAATGATGATCGCGATGTTGATGCGACCTCACAATTCAGGCAAAGCCTAATTTCATCTGAGGCGTAGTGCTGTGACCGAGACAAAGCCTCAAAAATTAGCGTTTTAGGTGTAATCTCTGAGGCCATACTTGATGTCTCGTATCTATGAGGCCATACTTCATGTTTCATCGAGGTTGCCAGAGGAGATAATGGCGGCTGAATCTGCGTATGCTACAGTCACGGATGGAGCTCGGATAATCGAATGTAGAGCTGGCACCTGTCCAAAATATCGGTCGTCTTTACACATTAAGTCTACGTTGGTGGTTCCGCGAAGCTGTCCGAATTACCGAGCATGTCCGATTTATCGGTCGGCGACTGTAGCACAAACAGCAGCTGCAGTGTGCTCTGCTGGCACACAGTGACACCAGTCCACTGATGATGAATTCTTACTACCAATGGTTTGTGTGGGTAACACAATAGTGACTTAATGATAACGTTAGATTAACCAGGCAAGTACTGATGCTAACTGCATTATTTCAAAAGATGGGCAACCGAATGCAACCGTGGTGCTAGAAGTGCTCGTTAACAAAACGCAAGTACAACAAAATATCCAAGGCACCAGAAGCTTTTGTCCAGAAGCTCTGCACAGTGTGGTGCTGACTGTGGAGACATAGATGAAGTAATGCCAAAAAAAAATTGTGCGGAGGTCTTTTCAAAAAGTGCCTGCAGCAAAAATGAGAAATTGGAAATGTGAGAATAATTTTGCCCACATGAGGTTCTTTTATGAGCACCAAAATCTAAGTATACAAATTCTTTTGCCTTCCACCCCAACAGACACCATGGCCAGGAATTAAATCCCCAACCTCACATTCAGCAGCAGTGTTGCCAATTTAGCAGTTTTCCCACTAGAATGCTTCCAAATTGATGAACACCAAGTACTGCTTTCAAGATCTCAACCACCACTACTTCCACTTTGGAAGACAGTGCAGGACTGGTGATCACAACTTACATAACCGGACATTGTTTCATCCCATCCTCACCTACACAGACACACTTCCATTTCACCGCAGTCACCACTTCTAAGATATTTTCCTCATCAGTGGCAGTGTCAAGGAGTAGTGAAAAACAAGGCACCTCTGTTTTGAAACAAAGTGAAAAAATTAATTTTAGCACTTGAATTGCTATGATGATATTGCAGGCATGTACAGAGTCTTCCAGTGAAATGGTGCAAGGCGGTGAAGAGCCAAAAAATTTCCAGTGGCACTCCTATGCTACTGCATGATCTTGCTGACATACTTTCCAATTAAATGCTCGCACCTCCTACTACCAAGCACGAAAGATTGCTCAAAACTATGCAAATAATAAATTTTCTTCTTATTCTTGATGAAATATTTTATCTTTTCAATATGGCCACTCCATTCATACTCCTAGTACACTCAAAAACTACTAATACTACTACAACTGCCGTGCTGGCAATCTCACATCCGATATAAGAACACCAAAGCTGTCCTTTTTCTGTTCTTTTGATGCAGAAGTGTCAAATGGCTCATTCAGCAAAATAGTTAACGTCCAGCATCTGTAGCAAGCAAAATTTCCATTGGCTGCGACGCCACGTCACGAGCGCGGCTCGACGGAGTTCGCATCGGCTACGACGCCATGGCATGAGCATGCCTCGATTGATCAGAACACCAGAGCGCCAGGTGTTCCGTAAGGGGAGAGGGCATTCCCAGGATGCCACGACACCCTCGCTCTCGGAAGCCTGTGTTATCCGTGCATTTCTTGTCCGCGCAAGCTTTCGCTGGCATTCTAACGGCACCTAGGTAAGGCCAAATAAAAATGCGCCAAGCATCTCAACTCACTGGCTTGCCCGCGAGAAGTTCATAAATTGAAGGACTGCTCAACGGCATTGAATTGGACATTAATGCTTTTGCATTCACTACTGATAAGAAGTGCTTAGGTGTCCTCGGATTTTTTATTTTTTTTTGCGTTTGTCTCTTGCATAGTACATTACAACAACAGTGGCACTTCTCCATAAAGACTGCACTTTTTAAAAGAAACGTGCTTTCATCAGCCAGATGCTCTTACCGATTCTTCCAGAATTTCTGCGGGCAAGCAATCAATGGCATCTTCCAAGCGTTGCTTGGTGTCTGCCTTCATCATTTCCAGGGTTTGTCTGCAGCAGGAAAGAGGAACGTGTTTTGCACTGGCTTAAAAGCTAGGCACTCAGCAAGGCAGTAAGTAGACTTGGTTTTTCAGCAAATGCTTTGACTACTTCCCAAAGATAGGTTGTTTCTTTAGCAACACATTATCTACCTAACTGTCACAGCCGATGTCAAGTATTTTGTGGTAATTAAAAATAAGATAATTAGTTAACTTTCTGATCAATACTCAGCACATACACCCACCGTGACCAAGGAGTTGGAAGCCAATGAATTCTCAAGGACTCTTTATTCAGAAGGAATCCTAAGAATGGCACCATTTTCACAATATGCATCCTAAAGGAACACTAAAGGCAAAATATTAAGTCAAGCTAAAGCAATAGATTAGTGCTCGAGAACGTCTAAGGAGGGAACAGAGCATTAGTAATCGAGAAATTGAAGTAAATGCAAGACATGATTAGAGACTCCCCTGGGACATTCAAGTACTAGCCTGATGAAAAACGCACTCCTCATTATAATTCTGTCACTATCACTCAACCACTCGTAATAAACAGATCATTGTATTGAAATATAAGACGAAATAAAATGCTACTTGTCCAGTTCTACTTGATATTTAGAAGAAAAAAAAAAAAACTCATGAAGTCGGTCACAGCGCACTTTTGTAGCAAACATGCTGTACCAGACACCAAATTGTTTTGACTCGCCTTTAACCACAACCTACACACCTATACATTGTTTGCTTCTTGTCTACAGAGATTTTTGGCATGTAAATTAACTGTCTTCCATGAGAAATGATTACTTTCATTTGTTATTTAATGGTCAGTTTTATATTTTAGGAAATGCAAACGCAACCGTGACTGTATGTTGATGGCCCTGCAAGCGCATCGATTTGCATTTGGAATCGCAAACCTACAGCGCTAAACCTAAACCTCGCACTCAATCTCCCACGCGCAAGCAAGGAAGCAGGAAGCCAGCGCTGGAGGGAGCGGGGGGGGGGGGGGGAGAGGGGGGGGGGGCGCACTTCTACTCTACCAACAACCGCGCTCGTTGCTCGCCCGCACTGTCTCTTCTCTCCACACGGCTCTGACCTTTATGCGCTGTGCATTCGCCGTTCAGTTTCCGTTGAAGCGATAGACCGCACGTACTTTCGCCCGCTGCAGCGTATGTGCTTGCTGCCAGCGTTTTGACAGTCGTTGTCTGCAGTCATTCAGTGTGATCTATTCATGTTTGTTTGTGCGCGCTCACACTACGCTTGTTCATTCAGTTAGTAATAGTCGGGCCACATTTTCCAATGCATGCTACACATGCAATGCTGCCCGGATCGGCAGTGCAGCGCTACAGGTGTGTCCCTTCGCACGCGCTGCCCACGGGAAGCGCTTCTCATCAACACCACCGTTTCACGCGTGCCTTCTCGTGGTCAAGAGTCTCTCTTCATGTCGGTCTACTTACGCCGCAGCACACCTGCTTACTTAATCAGCTCATGTTTACTACAATTCATATTGCTACCAAAGCCACTCACCTTACTTCGTATGACATTGCTGTGTTGCTATCGCATTCATTGCTTCGCCCTTAGGGCGAAACTGTGACATTTTTTATCTGACAAGGATGATCCCAATGTTTGCTATTATAAAAAAATTAGCAGGCACCTTTGCATTTAAGTTATTCAGTCCTTCAAAAGCTGCAAGGACACACAGAGGTAGAACACTTCCTCAAGACAGTGTGCAGACATTATCCTTGGGAAAGCTACTCCAGCAGCAGTGTTCTCTTTGTGTGTCTGTATCGTATAAAATATATAACATTTACCAGTTAAAGAAATACGGGGTCAAAATGTTCAGGTCATGAGATTTGAGGACAGATGTGAGCCTCACTTAGAGAAAAACAAGAACTTGCCTCTGCGCTTGCAGATGCTGCACAGTCCTCTTCAGGGCATCCAGGTGCATGTTTGCCCATGTTATACTGTCACGCTGATCCTCACAGGCTTCATGTAAAAAGAACATAGCTTACATCACTAAATGAATACTTGACAGCACATAAACGAAAATGACCAAAGAAAAGAGGCGACATAGACAAGTACAAGTTCTGACTCTCAAGTTAAGCTTTTTTTTTTTGCTATCACATGCACGTATGCAGCATGTAAAGATGGCAACATAACAAGGACTGTGGACAGGATGACATGGCTGATGGCACTGCAAACTGAAAAGCCCAAAGAAAGTGTTGCTTGGGAGAGAGAGAAAGAGAAATAACTTTATTCAGGTAAACTTCAGTAAAATAGTTAAGGGGGCCAGAGGGTGGGTCCTTAGTCTAGGACTACAGTGGCCACCGCCACGCGCCCTGCCTGGTCTAGGAGGCTCAACTGAGTCTCCAGGTCAGTCTGGGCGAGGATGGCGGCCCAAGGCTCCCTAAAAGAATTTTGTGCTAATTGGGGCAAACTTGAATTTTGGGGCAGTGATTGGCCCTCCCATGTCACATGGGGCAAGGATGGCCTCCCCCCACACCAGGGGCATTGATTGGCATATCTGGTTGGCCAAATGGCATGCCATCGCCCCAGATGTGGGTAGGTGTTCGTCTGGATTTTTTTTGCATAGCCAAATCTCCCCCACTGTTAATTGTGGGTATGGCGTGGCGAATTCTTGGCTTGAATAACGTTCATATTCTAAGACATCCTATGCTAGTATTTGCTTGTTGTTTCCGATAGGGGAGTCATATTCCTTGCTCGGATTGAAGTCTCACGAGCAAGAGTGTCTGCCCCTGTGTTACCAGTGACACCAACATGCCCCGGACACCATGCTATGTGATGTTCTTGTCTTAGTCCGTCACCCAAGATGTTAAGGGCGATCCTGGGGATTCTTCTGTGGAGGAAGAGTTGGCAGGCCGCCTGGGAGTCCGTGAGGACGTAGGCGGGCCTGTCTTCTCCCTCCCATGTCTTTATCGCCAGGGCCACTGCAGCCGCCTCCACTGTGCTGGTGCAGGCTGTGCGGACCGAAGCTGTTGTTATGGTTCTTGGGTTTCCGGAGGGTCCCAAAGCAGCCACGATAATGTGTCCCTTAATGTCCTGTGCTGCGTCTGTGTATATTGTGTCAGGGTTACTGCCGAATCGTTTTTCTACTTTGATATTTTGAGTACATTTTTTGGGGGATGGGGGAGATATTTAGTTTTTCTCGCACCTCCCTCGGTATGTCTACTAGTTCGCTGCTGCAGTAGTGTGAGTTGATCGGGTATCCCAGCTCTTCTAGGACCCTCCTGCCCGCCTGTGACATATTTAGGCGTTCTTGTTGTGTGACCATTATCATTGCCTTGTGTTCTTTAAAGGTGTTGTACACCCCAAGAGCCTCGAGTCTCTCCGTGGATGGACCCAGTGGTAGACCCAGGGCAGCCTTGTACGCCGTGCGTACTAGGATGTCTGCCTGCTCTGCCTCTTTACGGTTAAGCTCGTGATACAGGGAGGCTGTAGGTAATTCTTTTAATTGCAAAAGCTTGAACTAGTCTTAATGCGTCTGATTCGCTTAGGCCTCTCCCGTTCTGCATAGTTCTTCCTATCAATCTCTTGATTTGGTTTACTGAAGTCTTTAGAGCTTTTAGGGTATGGTCTGCTCTGGTGTTGTGTTGTATCGACAGCCCTAAAATCTTCACTTTTTTGGATTCTTTAAGTTTCGAAGCTCCAAGCTTCAATTCAGCTTTTTGAGATTTGTTGTAATATTTTCCGTGTACCGTAATCCATTCGGATTTTTCAGGTGCACATTTCATTCCGTTCTCAGTGACGAAATCGTGCACTATGTTTATTGCTGCTTGAAGAATTTGTTCTTTTGCTCTTATTGAGCCTTTTGTCGCCCAAAGATAATGTCATCTGCATAAAGTGCAAAATGCCGATTTGGACACTTTTCCAGCCTATGGGCTAGGTTATTCATTCCCAAGTTTTATTATTTATTTATGGGGTTTCACGTGCCAAAACGACGATCTGATTATGAGGCACGCCATAGTACCTCATAAGTAGAAGTAAGGAGAAGTATATTCTCCGGAAATTTGGACCACCTGGGGTTCTTTACGTGCACCTAAATCTAGGTACATGGGTGTTTTCGCATTTCGCCCCCATCATATTCATTCCCAAGTTGAACAGTAGGGGTGAGAGGATGGCACCTTGTGGTGTGCCCCTATTTGGCATATTGAAAGAGTCGGATCTGGTTTCTCCTATGCCGCAGTTCTATTCCCCAAGAAGGATTTGATATAATTATCAGTCTTTTCACCACACCTGGTTTTCTCAAGTTCTTTCAATATCAGTTCATGCGCGATGGTATAGAATGCGCTTTTGAGGTCTAGGGCCGCTAGTAAATGTTCACTTCCTGTTGAAATGTGGTTCAGTACCTCTTCCTTCAGTCTTAGGAAGACATCTTGTGTCGATAAGTGCGGCCTGAAGCCATACATATAGTTTAACAACAGGTTTTTGTCTTCTATATAGTTTGTAGGTCTTGTGTGGATGACTCACTCAAAAAGATTTCCCAGGCAAGATGTGAGTAAGATCGGCCTGAGGTTTTGTATGTTACGAGCCTTGCAGGGTTAAGGTATCAAAATGATCTCTGCCTCTTTCCACTGTTTCTGGAATTTTCCTGGTTGGCCATACCTCTCTGTTGAAGTATTCAGTTAGTTTCTTAATTTTTTCATAATTTAAGTTCCGTAACATTGCCTTAGTTAATCTATTCTTCCCAGGCGCTGTATTTTTCTTAGCTACCTTGGTTGTTGCGAAAAGCTCTGCTTCTGTTATGGGGGCGTCTAAAATTTCATTCGGGGGCCCCGTAAGGTAGCTCTGGAAACAGTGGCAATAATATTTATGTTATCTTAGCAACCATGCATCATGTGGCGCTATTGTGTTGCCATTGGCACGTTTGTAGTTGTGCAGCGAACGAAACCGACATGGTGTTGGATCTACATGCAATGCTGGGAACACACGGCACATGTTCGCTTTGATGCCACATGCCTTGTGATGCTGGCAACTCAGCAGAATGTAAGTGCTATCTCAGCACAGTATATCAATGCAGCAGAAGCGTGGTGAAACGAGCCGCTGGGCCAGTGGCAGGAAAAGGCATGGACAGAGAGTGTAGAATGAGAGCAACTAAGGCAGCTGAGCCTCCACATCTGGTCTTTAAAAAGTAATGTCAGCACATCACCTATTCTTTGCTTCCTTCTTTCACGATTGAAGTTTTGTTGCCTTGGTTGGTTACGTGTTATTTTGCACATTTTATGTTATCAGTGCTGTACACATACATGATAGATGACTGTGAACCGAAAATCGGCTAAACATCAGTGCTAATGTGTGTCTAGCTCTGAAGTTATTTTGCTCTCTTTGTTCCCACACTGTTAAGTGGTGTTGAATCATGTAGTGCCATCTCACACTTTCACAAACCCACACACTTTCACTGCCCTAGTCAACTAAGCATAGTACGTACACCACCACGTATGTAGATTGATGATCTGTCTTAAGCTAGAAGACCACGCAGTACAATCCAAAGTTTCCGGGATAGTTTCCGGGACAATTATAACCTCAATATAAAGCTCAGGTACAGTGCTTACATAAAGCTTACGTGCAAACTATGTCTGAGTGCACAGATGTCAGCCTGATGCATCCCACCAGCCTTTCTTTCTTTTTTTTTCTCCCTACAGGGTAGAAGTGTTTCAGTGGTATAGACTTTATTACTAGCTAGGTGTTCCCTTTGAGCAGGGGCGTAGCCGGAAATTTTTTTTCGGGGGGGGGGGGGGGGGAGGCTTCTGCTTTCCTCTAGGTCACGTGATCGATAATAAATAGCGGTAGTGTAAGCATACTCTGTAGATGTATATCAAAGACATGGGATCGCCCCCCCCCCCCCCCCTCTCGCGTGTGCGTGTGCTTGTGAAGAAATTAAGTAAAAAGTAAAGTAAGCTCAGTAAATACAGTAAGTACGACAGGTACAGTGGGCGTTTGGAGCAACGGTCTCTCATCGCGCCACTGAATGGACCAGTCTTCGAAAACGCATCATTGAGACGACCCGTGCGATCGGAGAAGACATCATTAATTGTTAATTTCCGTTAAGCGTAGATGGCGTCGTCCTCGTCGGGGCGAAGTGCGTTTCACAAGTCAAGGACGGCTATGCACGTGAAAATGCACGTGTGACCAGGCTATACCTACTCCCATAGCAATAGCTTGTTCGCTGCGTCTTTGCGCTAGAAAACTTAAATACGCGCTAAAACGATTAAGGCGTTTTTTTTTTCGAAGCTTTCGTCGCCCTGCTCCCTCATACGAGAGGGTTGCATTTCCTGCGGCAAGTGCATGGGCCGCTGTGTCTTCCGCTGTGTGCGAGCGTGCAGCCGTCATTTGCCTTTACGTCAACAGATTCAGAATTGTACAGAATATTTCACCGCACAGCACAGATATGGCATGTGTACACATTTTAAGTAGTACGTGCAACTCATTTGTGCTTCACTTACGCCGGTGCAAACAGGAAGCGGCCTTGTACCTCACAGAATCTCGACTGATTTGTGTACTAGTGATGCAGGAATGAACTCCGGTATTGTTCAGTGCATAGTGCACATAATCAATTTCTCAGGACGCATGAACTCCGGCGAGAACTGTCAGTGCCTGCAACAAGAGTTTACTTACGCTGTACTGCGCACAGCAGTAATTCATGCTTGTCGGCTGTCTGTTTCGTGCATTCTATTGCGAGTCGGTGGAATTTCACTGCTGTCATCAAGCCCTTCGTGTGTACATTGCTGGTTTGGGATTCCACAACAAAACAGCAACTACCAGCCTTCCGTAATTGCTGGTTTGGAATTCAACAACACAACAGTAATTACCAGCCTTCCGTAGGGGCGCAATCGCAAACAAGAGACGTTTCTCATGCAGACTAAGCCTACGTTCACACTTGGAAAGCGGCAATCTGGCGGAAATGCCAAAGCGGGCGGAAAGGCCGAAGCGGACGGAAAATTTTTTCCGCGCCTGTCCAAGTTGTTCACATTTGTTTTGCTACCGCCGTGGCCGCCGCTGCCGTTTTCGTCCAGATCCATCTAGTCTGCGTACGTTTGTCGGCGTGGTGGCGCTCATTATCGCATTATTTCGAGCGGTATGTTCATTCTTTGACCCATGTACCGTCATCAAAAGTGATCATTTTACGCAACTTCACGTGTCACCTGCGACCTTCGGTAAATTCCTCGTTGGCGTTCCGTAATTCTCCGCACACGGGCGCGGTAGCGCTGAGTCACAGGTTGGTGCCTAGGCGTGATAATATTTCTTTAATAGCTTTTATTTACAAGTTGTAATAACATTTCATCATTTCGTATTGTCGGCGCCTCCAGGACACCAAAGGGGCAACGGGAACACCACAGCTAAAACCCGGGCTGGCCCTTGTGTTGGGGCTCGCCAAAGCCTGCGCGTCCTACGTGAGACCTACGCTCCCAATCTATCGTCGCGACGAGAAAAGCACCCCGCGACTTCTGCAACATACCGTACACGTGCGAGGAGAATTATGGAGCGCCAGCGAGGAATCTGCCTAACTATTGCCTGCCATGGAAGTGGAAGAAGAAATGGCTTTTATACTTCTACCTACTTGTTTTCTAGAAATGGACAATAAAAAAACGGAAGACACGGACACCTCGGAAACGGCGGTGGTGGGTTCGCCTGGCTTTGCAAAAGCGCGAGAAGTTGGGTCACGCCAAGGCTTCGTTGCCGCACCTCCGGTCGCGCGACGTTGAATACTATGGCGAGTATTGCTGACAGTACGTTTTAGTGCCACTCTTGTCGTAGAGCAAGGGCTGGTTCTTGATCGCGTCGATCAGCATTACAGCCTACACTTTTGGTGCCATGGTTTTGGTGCCCGGTGCCATTTTACGACCGGTTGTTTACATGCTAGTGTAGCTTCCAGTGAAGCAGAACGACTTTCCGCCGCGTTTCCGCTTCACCGTGGTGAAAAAATCGGCCCGAGACCGATTTGGCTCGCAGCCTGTTTTTCTGCCTGTTTTGCCGCCTAGGCGGGCGGATTTTTGCAAGATTTTTCCGCTTCCACAGCTTCGAGACCAAGTGTGAACGTAGCCTAAAATCCTGCACGAGCGCGGCCTAACTGGCACCTGAAGGGAAGCGGCGGAAATGTATACCGGAGATTTCGACCACCTGGGGTCTTTAACGTGCAACCTAAATCTAAGTAAATGGGGGTCGAGCGTTTTCGCCATCATCTAAAATGCGGCTGCCGCATTTGTTGCTTCATTTGTTGCGCATTTGTTGCTTCAGAATGCGGCCGCCACATTCTCGCCCAAAACTTCACAGAGTGTGAAAGCCTTGACAAACACCGTGACAGTTTTTTCCATATGCAGACATGATTCGCTGTAAATTACCAACCCAAACGGAAGCGCCCAAGAATTAAATTGTGATAGTAGCATTAGTTTCATGAATTATGTCAGCGCGAAGCGACGAAAACAAAGGGTGGGTAAGTAGGGGGGAGGGGGGTGTTGCGGAAAAAATTTAGGGGGGGGGGGTTTGAACCCCCCCAACCCCCCCCTGGCTACGCCACTGCTTTTGAGTGGACGTACTGTACTTTGCTGCACGGCTGAGGATGGCTATTTAAAAAGTGACAGTGGTCGAGATTATTTGGTAAGCGAACATGCCTTGAGAGTACTCCGTTTCTTCATTTCTACAGTTGTGGCATGAGCCCTGTATTTATTAGTTGAAATATTACTTAGTAAATGAGCAAACTTATTTATTACCATCATGCACTTGCTAACATCTACTGCCACAAGTCACCCACTTAAAAGAAGAAAAACATTGCTTCTACCTCTACAAAACAGTGTTCGGGAAATAATTTTCAACAGCATTTGTAAAGGCATCTGGTATAAAGACACCTTGAAGCTGACTGTCAGAGAGAATTCCCTTTGGCAGGGTAACAGCACAAATGAAGTTAAAATTCTTAAGAAAAAGAAAATGTTTTGTCTGCCCCCAGAGAACACCTGTCACGGCATGTATCGCCACAAGGTAGGTCATAGTCTCTCTTTTCTTTTTATTGCGAGAGCAATTATATGGACACTCCAAGCGGATTTCTGCCGTCAGCGTTGCCGTCACCGTGAGGTTTCGTACAGAGTCCACGGTGATGAAATCATCGCCGTGCGCCGTATGCTGTATGTGTGAGTGAAAGTGCATAAGGGATGCGCACTTTCACGGGGAGTGAACGCACGGCGGAGAGCAAATGCGACTTCGTCCGTCGCGCGAAAGGCCGTGGGGGGACGGGAGGGAGGGGAGGCAACGTTTAGCTGCGGCACCAAATGTGTATTTATATTGACCCTTTTTGCAGTGATCCCGTGGGCGCTGCCATGTTTGATCATGTGGTGACGCGTCCATTGCTTGCCTCAACTGCCTCCGTTGCCTCCTTGTTTACAATGGAAGTGTATGACGCCGGCGCGGCTTAGAAAACCTCTGTTTTCGGAGATATCATAGACGGTGACTAGGTGGACGACACGAAGCTTTGATCACATCTTCAGAGAACATGCAAAAGCGCTTTTGGAGCTGATTAAGCTATGTCCAAACGGTGCAAGCAGCGTACACGGTGCTTGTTCTAAAAGCGGGGCTAAATATGTATTCCAAGCTATCCAAACATTCCGCTCATGAATTCAGTCAGGATTAGTGTGTTTTGCTCTTTGTTCTTTAATCGGCAAATATTTTGAAGCAGTGGCTTGTCAGTTTCTGACTCGGTGAAGTTCCTCGGTGTGGCCACAATCCGATTATTTTCTGCCTAATCGCTCGTGGGTGTGCTCAGTTCCGATAGATTTGTTCTTGCTGCACACAAGGCTTGAAACGTAGCTGTTTTATACATTGTAATACCTTGTAGCAAATATATATTACAGCTAGTAACTCGCTTACTCTTGTGGACCGTCACGAAACATTCAGCTTCGACCATTCATGCGCCAATGGTGTAGTCCATCATTTATTGTGCATATATTCAAGTGTGCGCCCATTCACTTATTCTTGATACGTCGGTGATAGAGTGGGCATAAGTTTTCCTGCCATTTGGGACAGATGTGTATAGATAACGTGCGAGAAACTTACTATGACAGGAAGTGGCGCTACTCCCTTTGTCATTGTTTAACGAGTGGTACTCACTCTTGCCGACATTCTGGGGATGAAGCCCTTTCTTTGAAGGTTAGCGATACAAGGCTGGCGGATGAGCAAATTTCTGTATCCTCAAGGAAAGCCGTACATCACGAAGTGCCGGTAACACGTTCGGACAGTTGCAGCAGCGGTCCGCGAACTTGGCCACACAGATTCATTCCATTCCTTAACATGCCAGTCACTATTTTTGCAGCCAACTACTGCACACGTCTTCAAACCACATGATTTAATCAAGCATGATTGGAGCACAGTGTGTTAGTGAAAACTCAGTTGCATTTCTGACAGCTGATCGCCCAGAAGCAAGGTAGAAGCGGTAATGGTTTCATATGCGTGCGCAGTCGCTGAGGAGACGTATGGCGCGCCGCCGTGAGCGCCATCTCGTTTCTCTAAAACAAACTGCTCTGCGAAAAGGGTCAATAACAAAAATTCCAAAGCGAGAAGGTGGTAAAGACTTCCGACACTGCTCGACGAGTGTCCCGTTTTGATCTCGTCGAAAACCTCCGAGCCACCCCCAGAGGCACTGGCAACAGTCACCAACGCCGCGCGTGTTCGGTGTGAACACGGACAAAACGCCGACGGCGTCAACAACAGTTCTGCGCGTTGCTGGTGCTGCTGCATGTCCAAGTTTATACAGCTGATAAAATTACTATCCTTACTCTGTATAGCTCTCTACTAAACGCAATTGATGCTTCACCTTTCGGGTAAAACTGCGACATTTTTCTTTTAGCACTTTAACTTGGTCAGTGCCACCTCATTTACTACAAAAGCATCAGGTAGTCTTGTGGCATGTCATGACAAGGCTTCGACACAACAGAGAACTATGACTTTACAAGGCACAGCCACTTCTTCGACTTTATGAAAAATTTTTTTGCAAGCCACTAGTGCGTCACTTCCACAAAATCTGTGTTCTCTGAAGAGAACATTTAAAGTACAAGATAGTCTTACTTCTTTTGTTGTATCCTTTCATAAACTTGTCGCTGATGGCACTGCACTTATTAAGTCCTCTGCAGAGAAAGAAGGATGCGATTGCAGCACAAACCATTACACAGTGATAGCTGATACTTCAATATAGTACAATGCAGTTTATTTATTGGCATTAGTGCCTTATTGTCTACCAACAGAACAAAACCTGTATCATGGCGCCAAATACATTTGTTAAGGTGCAAGTGAGTGGCAGTGAATGCAAAACACACAAAGATGCAAAAGCATATGCTGAAGAACAAAAGATTGCCGCTTGTGGCCACAACATGAGAGCAAGAGGCACAGAAAGGTGTATCATCATTGTGATGATTACAGCACATAATACATCATTAGTGAAACTGACCAAAACAGTTATGTGGAAATCTGCATGGTCTGGAGTAAGATTCCTAAAAGGGAAGGTTGTGGTTGCAAAAGGGGAAAGAAAAAACAACTCTTGGGGGTCTCTCAGAAAGGACGATTTGCTGCAAGCTGAACATAAATTGTCTTTATCAGAGGACTGAACCTGGTTCACAGCCTTTCCAGGGAAGCTGCTCCTATCAGCTGAGCTAACCAGGGAGCTAGAAAAATGACGGAGCAAGGTCGAATTCAAAAACAACTCAAAGGGCTGGAACTTGCTTTTCCTGAATTTTCCAATACCTTGCGAATTTCTGCAGAACTCATTTGTGTTAATCAACGATCCAGCCCTACAGGTTGTTACCACTAGCCTCCCTCCTTGTTAGTTGTTTGCAACTGCTGTAAAATTGCAGCAGCACGTGGGTCAATCCCTAGACCAGAAAATTAGCGGCAATTTTTTTCAACATCGGGCGTATAAAGTGTACTTTTGCCATGTCGACACGAGCTGACAACAGACTTGCAAGGGTCAGCCGACAATAACGGCCTCAATCTCGCGCGCGCGCGTGCGCGAGTGAGGACGGCGGGGCGGAAGCACGCTGTCTCTTTCGCGCACGAGGCACGGGAGAGGGAGGGGGCGTTCACCTCCAGCGGCTGCATCATACGGCGCGGCCGCCGTATCTTGAAAGCGATCTTGAAAGGACAAAGTGCGCTCAGTGCTGGTAGCTTCGTATGCGCTGTGCTTTCGACATTTAGTTGGCTCGCTGCTGCTGCCGCGCTTCCTGACTGCAGCGTTTTGACAGCAACTTTCCGCGGTCATCGAGTGAGATGTGCTCATGTTTACTTGTGCGCGCGTGACACTGTGCTAGTTAATTTAGTTAGTAAGCGCATGTTTACAACTGTATACGGCCAATAAATCTAATATTCTTACTTCGTATAGCTGTTTACTAATTTGCTATCACAATCGATGCTTCACCTCTAGAGCAGAATAGTTTTTTTTTGTTAACTTTGGATGTTTGTCACTCACTCTTTACAATATTGTTGTTAGACATCGCGACCAAACTTTCAGAAGTGAGGCGTTTCGGATATTACGGCTTTCGGATAAAACGGGACTTTTTTTGTCGGATTATGAGGGTCCGTTGAAATGAGAGTCGACTTCACTAAGGAACCTGCACGACTTCATTCATAGCTTTATGCCTTCATTCTGCTTTCCCATAGATGCCAACTTTCCCATCCACATTAGTGAGGTTTTCAAAGGATGCAAATACAACTACAGTGGGGCAGGCCAAGGGAATGGTCGAACAGAAAAGGAGACATTTAGAAACCCTTGGCAAGTAAGCAAGTAAAATATGAAATTCACTCACCCAACCAGATCAAGTGTAATGATACCATCCTGCAAATGTGATTTGGTGCACTTTACTGAAACTGCAACACCACCACAATCTGCAACGGCACACGAGCTAGAAGCACATTCAACAAATTCACTTTTTCTTCATCAAAACATGGAATTCCATCTCTGGCAACTTGTTACGCTAGCTGGCACGCTCTATGCCAGCACCAATAGAGCCAGCACCAGCAAAGGCATTACAGCTGTGAAGCCCCAATTACCTTACAGGCACCAGCAATTAGAAATTAGAAATTTACAATGCATTCATATAATAAACCAAAAGTTGTCCCTGTGAGGCATTAGTATGTTTAGCTGTTACTAGGCCATGAAAAGTGATGCTTCCTTCCTTTTGCGTCCGTTGCAGGCATGCAACATGCAACATTATATTGGTATATGACAGCGCGGCAGACGAAACACAGAGAAAGGAAAACCACAGGACAAGCGCTGTCCTGTGGTTTTCTTTTTTCTGCATTTCGTCTGACTTGCTGTCATATATGGATGGAACCATACCAACTAGCCCAGCTTTCCACCTTGCTGATGCAAAACTATACCGTGAAATCCCTATACGATTCTGCATAAATGTTTTTCGAGATAAAACACTTCTTTTTCTTTTCCCAATAATACGATTTGGTTGGATAATACGTTGGATGATATGATGTTTGGATGACATGCTTTATTCTCCGGCTCCCGTGAAGATCGTATCGAGATTCCACTGCATCCTTGCATAAGAACAGCTTGCAATGGTTGTGTGGCAGGTTGTTAACTACAATGTTTTTTTTTTGTTTTTTTCTCTGGTGCCTGCATAACAACTAAAAAAATCTGCCAGAATGTATTACCATAGTCCTTTAATATAGTATAAAGGACTCTGGTATTACAATGATGTTGCAGTTGCTTGAAAGCAATGGTATTCAATTCAATGACTACCAGTAATGCCAGTCATTATAACAGCGGTTAAATTCCTCCTTTGTTCTGCAAGCATGTGTACCAAATGAGTTTTGCTCTGATATGTAGGTACACCTCACCTAATTACTTGCATGACCTCATCTGCCTAATACGTATATTGAGCCTTTGGGCTTTATATTCATTTCTTCCAAATTTGACCGAAATCAAGAGCTGTTTTATTTCATCAATCAATCAATCAAGCAATCAATCAATCAATCAATCAAATAATTTATTTTTTCTTTTGAACCAAAAACCTACACCTGTTTCCTTTTTATTTCATTTCTCACTATTTTTGTTTTGACACTTGTTCACCTTTGCACTTAAAGCATTTTTCTGTGTCCCAGCCAGACATGCTGAATCACAGTAATCTAAGTACAGAGCCAAAGCAACTTTTATCAGTGGTGACTGCACGAAATAGTTTCTTTCGCATGTACAGAGATCAATATGTTCCATCACACTCATTCAGAGGAACATGTTGCACATGGCACCTCACAATAACTGCAACCACCACCCTAACTAGCTACTTATAATACTTCTGTGCTGCAACAAAGTTGCAAGAACGATGAAATGAATAAAGACATGAATGCAGGGGAGACACAAAAGAATGCATACAGGAACTCTTTTATGTAACATTTTGCAGCGCAAAAATGCACTAGTTGTGCAACATGTCCGGCTGGCCCTCGAGCATGCTTCCCAGCCTGAAGAGAGTGCAACTGTCATTATGGCCAGGAGAAATGTTCCAGTGAACAATGCCTCCAGTTCATTATACTGCTTGCACACTCGCAAAATTAGGAAAAAGGGGGAGGGGGGGGGAGGAAAGGGTGGCCAGCCTTGCACTTTAAAATGAAGATTCGGTGCAATTCATAGACACAACATTAAGACAGAAACCAAGAGCATCTAAAGCACTGATGATTAGTGAAGAAAGGTCAGCAACCAGCAGCACCTCTAATTTTCACAGCCGCACTATGCCAAGCCTGCTTATGCACAATGCGCCTGACGAGGTCTAATGTGACATGCCCTACTCGTCCTCAGTCTATTCTCTAGGGCAACACTTAAATGAAATCCTCCCTACCTTCTCTACTGAAAGTAAAGAGCAAGCGCAGTACAGCCACCAGCGTGCCACACCACGGTGTTTGAGACAGTCATAAAAAGAATGGCAATGTGGTAAAAGAATTTAAGCAATATAGGCAACTGTTTGCTATGCATGGCAGCTAAAATTCCAGTTCTCTCACCACCAGGACGCACTGGTAACTTTGTTTCAGACAAAGTCACCACGTCATGGCCCAAAACACTGTTTTTAAAGAAAAGTCACCAAGTGATGACTGCAGTGATGACTTGCTCATAATTTATTTTTTATGCTTTAGCTGTTCCTAGATGTCTGTCTGATAATGTTTTAAAACTATAGCTTTGCATTACCTCCTGTGGTGGCAAGTCAACAATTCGAATGTCGGAATAACAAAGGGGAAAACAACCCCTGATTATCTAAAATGGTGTCAGATCGTTAAGTCTGTGCTTTGCTTAGAAAAGCAGCTTTCATGTAACCAACTGTTTTACTAGTAAGTTCTGCGATACGTCTTTAGATGTAGTCACAAATATAGGCGCATGCATCCCCTTTTGAACAAAAAGGAACTTAGGCATTGAACTTAGCCAATGTCCCTTGAGAAATCAGAACTTGCTAAATTTAGTGACTTTATAACTAAGTTTCCAGCACTGCCACCAAGCGCTCAAAGAGTGCACAAAACAAATACACCTACTTATTCAAATACCATTCCAGTAGTACTAGCACACACTGCAAGCTTGAATGAGCCACTCTGGACAGTATACAATAGCTCTGGGCCATGCTACTTAGCAGTTGCGAGAACTTTGCAGCCATTCCTGCTCATGTGACCTACGGAGAGAACTGACTTTGATGTTGAATTAAGGAGGTGGCCTTAAAGTTTTCATCAGACAATGCCCTTCATCACCTTGCAGTCTGCATTACCACTCAGATGCAGCTGCTGTAAGAACAAACTTGCAATATCAAGATGAACTTCTATGAATTTTCAGCATCACTATGGCACTCAAATAACACCTCCACGTGACAACCCACTTTGGAAACACAATGCAATAAAGTAGAACATAGTAAAGCAGAAGAATGAACAAGGGACAGAGTGGAAGAGAGGTGAAATTGCTGCCCATGCAGCATGCAGATAATGATTGTCTCTGACAATAGCTGTGTACTGCTACTACAATCTAGCTTGATGGATTTTCAATGAAAGCTTCCATCAGTTCCAATGGACAGATGCCATTTATAAACCTATTTTTCTCCCTTTCCCCAGGCCCAGAGAAGCAGGCTAGAGAAGTGTTCCACAGACCGACCTCTCTGCCGTTTCCTAATCTTTTCTCGTTCATCTGCTTGAGCATCTGGTACAGTCAATGCCTCTGTAGGCCGCCCGCTCTCTCCCTGCAAAAAACTCAAAGCCCACAGCAAACTATGGTGTGACACTTACCATCACTTCACAATGCTCTTCAATTTGCATCATTCTTGTTGAAATCAGTCTGTTCTGATCACGTAGTTCCTTATGCATCTTCAAGGCAGTAAGAGGAAAACATTACATGCATCCGTTAAAGAGCTTTAAACCAACACAGACACCACTTATTCTAAGTGTTTACCAGATCAGCCAGACAGAAGCCAAGTATGAAGGAATTATCGCACACCTTGACTAAGCATCTGTCAAACAAACAGCTCCACTAAAAATTGCTGTCAAGGTAATTTTATTCTTTCTCAGAAGAAAAAAAAAAAAAAAAACAGCAGCATCCTTTAGTAATTCCTCTGGCTCTAACTCCTTTACTACAATTAACAGCAAACATCGCCATCTTCTGATGAATTCTGCAATGTGCACAGCTTCGTATTTGTTGGTTACAGTACTATTGCCTGCTGTAGCCTCCAAAATATGACGTGCACAGATGCCACCCTTCTCAGTGACTGTGTGGTGCATAATATCCCACACGACTAGCCAAGCTCGTACTTTGATGATAGCAAAGTGGTCGGTGCATACAGCTCCCAAATGCAAGCTGCTCCAGCAGCATATACTCGTTTTTGCAGCAATGACTCTGCATAAATGAAGGCATATTATTTTTTGTTTCTTTCCTTTATACGCGGTGAACCGGTGTATTGTCTTCGATGTGTGTTTTTTTCCCCTTTTGCACTGTTTATTTATTACTATTGTAGATTAGCTGCCTTACTAGATCGCGCTGACTTCATCTCTATGATTAGTATTTCTGCGATTCTGCAATTAGTATTTCTTTAATGATTTCACGTTACATACATGTTGTTCATTGCTTCAGCCTCTTTTTTTGTCCTCTTGATATATTGCCATGTGGAATTTTTTCATACATGTTCCTTCTTGCCAAGTAATATTTAGCAATGGACTAATTTGTTGTTAGCCCACTCTCCTCTATAGTGCTAAGGCAATTGAATGCAAACAAACCAACATACAGTATATATGCATATATGATTAAGAAGAAGGGGAACTGAGGGGCCCAATTTCTGTTACTCACTTAGTCACTATCATATGAAGTTAACAGACAATGGAAGTTGTAAGCAATGATTTGCTTTGCTTTATCGCATGGTGAGGGTGAAGATAAAGTGGAGATGGCTTGAAGATAATGACAACGGTAATATGAAGACAGTATAACAAAAGGATTGATGGTCACAGCAAACCTAGTTTCAAGCTTCTAACCACTGTCGTAGTAAGAACAAGATCTCAGAAAATCATTTCAATAGACCGATCCTACCAACCGATCTGCGCATGCGCCGGTTTTCCGGAAGTAGCACTGCCACCATCTTGGTTGTAGTCAACTAGTCAACCACACCACCGCAGTCCGCGCTCGTTGAGTACTGCACACGAGCTTCCCAGACATATCTGCGACTCCACCACCGAGAAACATTCGTCATGTATTTAAAGAAATTACATCGGCTGTTCATTGCAGCATGCGAGGCGAACGTTGAAAAGTGCCTGTTCCTCTTTCCTTTCGGTTGTTACCCGCTCATAACGCGTTGAGTATCGTATTTTTTCGAGCTTTGTATGTAGTACATGCTGATGTACGCGGTCGTTTTGCGTTACTATTTTTGCGCACGTGCATCTCGGTGACTGCAACGTTATGTTTGCTTAGCGACGGACATAATAGGATTTGTATACCTGTTGGAGACAGGTTTGAAATGCGGCGCCGAAACTTTCGTTCCCTACTTACCTACATGGGTTTCGCGCACGACTTGCAGACTTCGGTAACAGCGATATCTAGAAGTTTAGAAGTTCTTAAGTAAGCTAGGCGGCGTTTTTAACATAAAAACGCCGATAGCCAATCATCGCCAATTAATCGATATCCAATCAATAGCCAATTGATAATTGATCAATAATCAATAAATTCCGGACAATTCTGGGGATGACTTGGTAGTGCTTAGCCTAGCCCAAATACGTAGCCAATACCTTGCGATAACCAATCGATAGCCAATCAATAGCTAATCGATCAATAATCAATAAATTCCAGAAAATGCTGGACATGACTTGGTAGTGCTTAGCCTAGCCCAAATACGTAGATGATACCTTACGATAGCCAATCAATAGCTAATCGATAATTGATCAATAATCAATAAATTCCGGAAAATGCTGGGGATGACTTGGTAGTTCTTAGCCTAGTCCAAATACGTGGCCAATACCTTGCGATAGCCAATCTATAGCTAATTAATAGCTAATAAATTATCAATCACTAATCGATAAATTCCAAAAAATGCTGGGGATGACTTGGTAGTTCTTGGCCTAGCCCAAATACGTGGCCAATACCTTGCGATAGCCAATCAATAGCTAATCGATAATTGACAAATAATCGATAAATTCCAAGAAATTTGAGTACACAGGTGTTTTCGCATTTTGCCCCGATCGAAATGCGGCCGCTATTCGTCCCCGTATTCTCACGCTGTGTATTACCAGTACCACCTATTAATCCGTTGGATCCACGTCTCTCGAAGCTTTCGCTCTTTAGGAAACACAGAATCCGAAGCCTTTGTCCCTTGTGTGGTTGTTGTACCAGCCAGGAACGCAGCAGGTCAATCCTCCCATCGCACGATGGCTCTACACGAACCGTAAAAATTGCCAAAAATCGTTCGGATACAGAACGCACAGGCACTCCGGACGGCTGGAGCGGCCGGATGACTACAAGTACCAGCATGCACTGCGGCAGCGGTGGCGTCGTGAAACTGGCTGGTGGGATCGGTCTATTAGCTATGGATCGCGGTGATCTGCTGGTGTGCTTGTAAATGCTGAAGGCACTCACCTGGGACAACCTTTGAACTGACTCGTCCGATGCGTACCTGTAAAGAAAAAAAATAAAACAATAATACTGTCAGCAGATGATTTGCAGGCATTCACAACTCGCATTCAGCCTTATATTATTTATAGAGGTTATATGCTACAAAGCATCTTATTGTGCAAAATTTAGGAAAGAAAGAAAAATGTGAAGGAGGACACAAAGGCCAAGACCAAGCAATTGCCCATCCTTTGTCACTTGATGCTAAGTGGAACATATACAGTCAAATGCCTTTACAACTAACGACTGTATAACAAAGGATTCCATATGTGCCAGCCAAAAATGTGCTGTCAGTTACTCCTTTAACAAGTCTCCATGAAACAATGAACGACATGCATTACAACTATGATGCTGTAAAACTTGCTTAGAAGTCTGTTCTCAGTGCATAATCTTCGTACCTCTTCATCTGCCAAGTCGAAGCTATACAAAGTCGAAGCTATACAAACGATGCCAAGCATCCATCTCAAGTAAAGAAGCAGCGCAAAAAGTAATAGAAATGTAATGCCAACTTACGTCTCTGCCTCAGCTTTCAATGTGCATAGTGATAGGCGCAGGTTTGACAGCAATCCTTTCAAGTGCCTGCCAAAAGTAATAAGTTGGGGAAAAAAAATTAAAGATCAAATGAGCATCCATATGAGTTCAATAAAAATTTACTTCAATGAACTTCAGAGAACTTCAACAAAATGTTCACTCAAGTTAGTTCTAGTTATAAGTAACAAAACTTGCTATCCGTAACAGGGACATCATCTTTACCATATCTACTCATGTAAGGCCCGCACCCCCACTTTGGAGCACGCAAATTTGGAAAAAAATGTTTCACTAAGCGCCGTGCATGTACAGGCTGAGAGAAAATAATACGGGATCTGCAAAAGCGTGCCCGACTGCTTTCTTGTGCCCTTGGACAAACCAATCACCTGGTATCGAGACATGGCATTGTGCATCCTTTAATGCTCTTCCTCCTGCCAATATGCCCACTTCTTGCCAGCTTGCTGTCGGAATCTATGAACAAGTTTTATGTGCCCTCCCAGTTATAATCCCTGGCGAGATTCGAAGTACTATTCTTAGATAAATAAATGAAAATAAATAACTATTGCAAACTACGATTTCAAGCCAGTGAGCTTTGAAGGTACATAAGTGCCATAATGCTGGCGGTGAAGATGCACTGTTGATCCATTTACATATTTAACGAAACACTTTTTTATGCATTGAAGCACAAAAATAACTAACACCAATGTATTACGTCACATATTTTAGAAAAACGCATCTCCAAACTGGTGTACACAGAAATTGTTCCTAATGGATATACATTGCGCATCCAACAGCTACAATTCGTAAATTTCAACATGTACCCTAAATTAATTAGTTACCAACCTAATTTAATAAAAATTCATTAATGAGCAAATTACATATTTCGACTATTCATGAAAATAATGTCTGCTCCTTTGGGTAATCCAGCTCCAGGAATAGAAATGTGCCATTTAACACAAGCAATTTTTATACCCTTTTGTTCAATTTTAAAAAAATTTTAAAATACAAAGAACGCATTTGACATTATTATGCAGGTATTTTGCATTGATTACAAAAGGGGCGATGACGTGGTTATCCAACTATTAACAGTTTATCTCTGTAATTGAGAGCAAAGGTGCCAATATGATTATACACAAAAAAACTGGGTTTTCAGCACACATCTTAAAACAAAATTTCGATTTCAATTAACTGCCTCTAAGGCTCTCCCACCAACAACGATCGTCATTTTGGCATGGTTTGGGCGATGTCAAGATCTGCGCACTACTCTGTCGTCTGCTCTGAAACATTCAGAAAACACATGTGCGCCTTACTGGAGTTGTAAGGCCAGACCACAAGTATACTTGTCGAGGCGCGCAAGCTCGCAGCTGTGCGCCTTGTATTTGCCGCGCCTCACGAGAAATGGCGATATGCATCTACAAGAGACGCGCACCAGGACATGCCCGCTTGGCTGACTTATACCCGTTTTGAAAGAAATCGTTCCATGCTTTGTTATTGACAATGTTTCAAAATGCTGAAATATTGCTAAACACAATTGTTATATTTTTAGAGTCGTTTTATCAATGCAAAATGTCAACAAAAGCGCATTCGTGCATGACATAAATCTGCCCCACTGAGTGTTGACCATAGCAGGCTGCATAGCCAGGCACGTGTAAACGCGAGGCAGCCAAGCACAAATATCTCTCCGAAACAGATACCTGTTTGCGCTGCGCTTGGATGCGTACAATCTGCCCCGCACAATCTGCGCATGTGTAGGCGCCCAGCATGCATACATGTGGTTTGGCCTTTATAGCTCGAAACATTCTGGCACCCAATAGCACAGGAAAGCTGTACCTATTGCATTGTACCCACATATCTTTCACTTGCAAAATAAAAACGGCACAAACAAAAAACTACCTCGGGCTGACTACTAATCCACGCATTCAAATACGAAACCACGGGTATAACCACGGGTATAACCCCGCACATTGACTATGCAGAGCCAATGGCAGAACGCGCTTCATTTCGTCATGCGTCAGCATTGCCACACAGCTGTATGGTTCAAGAGTAATATAAAAGAATTCAAATGCAAATTTTCTACCGCACCAAAAGGGCTCAAATTTTGGCTCAAAAGTTTGGTGCCAAGGCCCCTTTATCATGTATTAAATCTTGCTTGTTCCCAATCCTGTTTGGGCCATGCAAAAGTTGCCTTCTATTCAATTACACGGCACTTCACAGCATATTAAAGGGACACTAAAGCAGAACAATAAATCAATTTATACTGATAAAGAATTCATTGAAAACTCTGTTGTCGTTAATTTCCCGATAATAGGTCGATTATTAAAAAAGAAAACGAAGCTCAAAGTTTCATTTCTTGAATTTCGTGCCAAAACTCCAGCGCCTGTACGTCAGTGTGACGTCGCGAATTTCGAAGTATTTTTTTGTATTTGGGCCGCATTGGCTCAGTAAAGTTTGCAAAACTTGCCATATTCAGTCTCTGGTTCCTTTAGAACACAATGTAGTCAACCTTTACCACTAATGAATTAACTGGGCCCTAGCAGACGCTGTCAAAATCTATGACATCATGGTGAGGTGGTGCGGGAACTTCAAGGTGGTGGCGCCACCAGTCTTTTGTGTTTTTCATCTTTTCTGGCTTACCAAGTGCCTTCTTGCGGTAAGAGATGTTTTTGGTATTGTGGAAGAGTAATTTACTGATACAGAAGAAATTTTTCTCTTCAGTGTCCCTTTAAGGAGAGTCAGATTAGATGAACAGACTTAAAGGTTTGGAAGAAATCGCAAAGTAACAAATGTTTACCAACCTTTCCTCGTCAGCACAGTCTGCTTCGATTTCACTGAGTTGCTTTTGCAAAGAGACACACCTGGATTTCTCTTGCTGAGTCACAAATTTTATAACATTTCGGGGCAACAGTTCATGACTGAAGCTGCTGGCCAGCTCTATCTTATCCTTTAGCCTGTCTTGAAGCAAAAAGGTGGATAGCCCTGTAAGGAATGTTAAAAACTGCGGTGTTGCTGGACGCAACAGGAGACCAGCACTGAATCCTTCAAGAAACGGGGCAGCAGTCGGGTTCTCCTGTAAGCAGCAGTGAAAACAGTGTTGATAAACAACACACATTCTTCTGCAAAAACTTATGCTCCTGCAATTTCTCTTCATTCTGAAGCAAAAGTTTGAAAGTTTTCTGCCACCCCGGCGGCTTTCAAGAAAATGCCAAGCAAGCTCCGTTTTCTTGTCCCAATCGACGTTTGTTTGCGAGTTTTAACATTTGCTGTATTGCTTTTTTTTAGGCCATTTTTGTGTGCTCTATATATGTTCTCTATAAATTAAAAAAAAACAGATGTGATGCAATATTTCTACTGCATTCTTTGAAGTCCAGCAGGACCTCACTAAATGAAGCTGAAGGGAGGGTGGCCCTTACTTCACTATATACGTAACTTCATTATAGCAGTTGTTCGCCCTCATGGCCGACAATAGCCGCAACGAAAGGGAGGGGGTGGAGTGCAGTTAGTAATCACTAGATAAGCTGATGCAAAAACACACTGTGGATAGCTGAAGGATTGTGAAATATTGTTTTCTTTATTGTCTTCATCAATGAGATGAGCACTCACTCTAACGCACCTGTGAAAGCTAATCCATCTTTGCCATCATCGTGTGCCCACAAATAATGGGGCAACCGGACTTACAATATATGGTGAGCGTGCCTGTTGAACTGCAAGCCTCTGAGCTCTACGACCGTGACTAAGTGAACGGATGCCTCTAAGCAGCAAAAAAAGACGCAGTTTCAAAGCATTCATAGTGATAGCAAAGTATTAGACAACTACACAATGTAAGGTTTGTAGTTTTATCAGCCATATAAATTGCAGTAAACATTTGACTAATTAAATTAACAAGCATGGCTTCACGCATGCACAAGCAAACATGAACAGATCTCACTCGACCACAAACACTCACAAGAGTGCCAACGAGCTACGGCACATGGGCCATGTATGCACTCAGCCACACAGACAGCCGTGCGCAGCCACCAGCTGGGCTAGAGGAGGAAACGTGCTCTCACCTGCTTCCCCTTGCACACATGATCACATGACCTCCAACACTGGGTGTGCAAGAAGGCGGTGCACATCACACCACCTTCCTTCTCGGCTTACCCTCGCACACTTTTCCTCACCCTCAAAGCACACGGCGCGCAGGGCGCAATACTATCTTATCGCACTTGGACTTTATACAAAACATTACTGCAACAACGATGGCGAAAATTCCCTGGAGTGTCCATATATTTGATAAAAGGACATCTTTACACTGGCATCCAGTAATGGCCATTGCACAAGTTCAGAGGCATGCACAAGCACCATCTTTGCTCCTGCACACCAACAAGCATTGTACGAAATAAAAGGCTTGCTGCTGGCACACTGCTGGAACTTTTACGATACATTGATAAGCAGAGCGATCGACAAAAACACGGGCCAACATCATATTTTGTAACAATCTAGTATTTCATTTTCCATCCTTGTTTGTTGTGCCGAGTGCCCAACCCTGGCAATAATGCCTTCCCTGGCTTCATCTGAACTAAGGACAAAGGAAGAAAAAGAATGAAAAACTAAATGGGTCATTATTATATGCAATTCCAGGACATGGAAAACTCCTCAACTACGCATGTACAGCTATTTGTTGCAGCCGCAGTTAGACAGTGCAGCATGTACCGAAGCATCTTTCCTCCTGATACCGCAAGCCATATGCTTCAATGTTCACACTATAATCTGGTGTAGTAGCACACAACCTTCAACTAAGACACACCCAACTATGCACAAGTGCAGGAGAGTGCAAGAGTCTGTGGTGTTGGTAGATTGTGGTGCGAAGCAGCTGCAGAAGGCAGAAAAGTGCATGCACGGCCACTGACTAAGCAGTGTGGACAGTTTTGCATGTTACCAGGTAGCCAACAGCTCAAGGGAGTTTTGAATAGCCGAACGAGACAAGTTACATGTAGCTTAGAACACCCCCCAGATTTCTGCCTAAGATGATCAGTAGACCTATGTATGTTTGGATGCTGTATGTGAAAAGTGAATCTTGCAATAAACTTTTAAACTTTCAAACCCTCATTCTGAACTAAAGAAGTTTGGTTGTGTCCACTTTAAAGAAAATTCTTGCTTCATTAAAATGAGATTTTAAATTCATGGGTTTCTATGAGGGTTTCTATGATAATTACAAAGGAAGTTATGATTACTTCATTATATCAATTAGTTCATTACAACCCATTTCATTATAACAAGGTTCGACTGTATAGGTTTCCTTATATAGTACAGGTGAAAATTCAAAACTGCCCTTCTTCGTAGTAAAATTAGCAAGCTGGCAAGCTGCTCACACACAGCAAAAGCCAGGCACAACTTCTGAGGATGACTTAGCTGGTGTCTTCGTAGCTAGGCCCACAAGTTTAGACACTTCTTTTTCTAGTACTGTAATACTTGCAGAGTCTCTAGCATAATATCCAGTACTTGTGCGACATAAAAATGTCAGCTTAGCATACTTGATCTCATTGTTCGTTGTATATCTTCCTTAGCAAATTTTTACTGGATCACTTTGGGTGTTGTTTTGTCAGAATATGCAAGGGAAAATGGCAACATTATTTGCAGGCCTTAAAAATGCTTGTTCATTATGTCTAATATATGTCTACTTTGTCCCTGAAATAATGCACAGTCATTTTTTAATCCTTGCCACCATACCCAACTAACTTTTTCTGACAACACTGTATTCATGAGGTAGAGATATCACAGAGGAACAAATTCAATCTGAGTATAAACTTTACTAAACCTATACCAGTGACCAGAGTTGCAAATCAGGCTTGTTGGCACACCATCTTGGATTAGTATTTGTGTAGCCTAAAGACGACACGGGCGCAAGAGTAAAAGATATGTACAATGACATGTACATGTCATCTTCATAAGTCAGTAATTCCTTTGTACTACACTAGTAATCCCCTGCTGTAGAAGTGAAGGCTGCAGAAACAACCCATTCCTTCGATGCTAATCCTCTTATAATTCCCAGTACATGAGCGAATGAATGCTATCTACTCAATGACTAATTTCCTGCAATATAACTACTGCATTACAGTAACTGCCAGTGCAGACAGGCAAACCAACTCCTCATTCAATCGCAGCAAGGCTTGATGTTTATGAACAATAATTACCTGCAAATGGCCCTTTATTTGGAGCTGTCAGTTTACCCACATGTCCAAGTATACCCAAATGATCTGGCAACTAAAAAGGTACTGCAACAGTTGCAAATACCTATGGTAACAGACTCCCCTTAAGTACCGATCGTGGTGACATCCAATAAAAGAAGGCACCAGAAATTAGGTTTGTCTGCAAATCATATTACTGACAATAGGGGACAGTGAGTACAGAGCCAGTGTCATCTTTATGCCGTATCTGGTCACAGTTAAGACGAGTGTTTGAAGCACTCAATGATGGAGACCCTACTTACCTGCAGCATTGAGACCCATGTGAAAATGGCTGCACGGAACCCTCTGTCGGACTCCCCAGGATAGACTGGCCACACATTGCTGCATGAGCCCATACATAAACGCACTGTATTTGTTCAAATCTTAGCATATCGTATGTTACAAAATGTTGGAGACAAAGGTAGACTTGGCTTAGATTTGAGGGTGTGGTTCAAGGAGTCATATGACGGGGGCTTGAGACTTGTACAAGTTGAAAGCATTAATCACGTGAACATTAACAATATGATTAAGAACTACGGCCACATCATTATACAGGTTGGCTGACTGAGAGAGTGCATCGGCTAAACTTTATCAATCGCAACAACATGTCATTACAGCCTCATTCGCACCGACAACTCGCAAAGGTGGCGTGACCAAGTTGGTCGCAAAGTGACCGGTCACAAATGGTTGCTTTGGTCGAAAAGCAACTGTTTTGGGTCAGTCGCTCGCTGCTCGATTTTTCAGTCGCCAAACTGCCATCACAAACCTATTGAACCGTTCAGTGGCACAGGAGCGGGACATCAGTGTACGGTGGTGCTTAATTTACGTGGTGATGGCACTGCGAACAGATGCAAATGGCAACAATCACGAGACTTCAGCACGGTGACGAGCAGGTCGCGCTTGCCAGTAAAAGCATTGGTCACCGTGACTCGCTTCTTGGTCGGCATTTGCAGTTGGTCATGCGACCAATGTCAATCGCCGGTGTGAATGTGCCTTAAGGATATGTGGCAAAACGGACAAGTCATTTCTGCTTTGACTCATCTTGTGACCTTTTCTCAAGTGGTGCATTTCATAAGCAATGGACTGTCAACTGTGTGGTGAACAATGTGATGACCAATCAAGTGATGCTGGTGTGAGTTATGTGATGAGCAGTGTCATGTCATAAGAGTGAGCCTTTTGCAATCGTTTACAACATTTGAATCTAACACATCCAAGACGTATAAAACAGTGAGATGTGAAAACACATTTAACTTTTTTTATGTATGAGTGTACTATTTGTAATAACAGGTTCTCAATAAAATGTTTAATCAAATTGAGGAGGCCGAGCCTCCATGCATGAAATAATAAAGCCATCTGTTCACAGAACAATGCATAATATTCCAGTCAGCTTTCATTCAAGTAACTTTCATATTATTACTACTATTATAATTATTATTACTATTCAATTTTCTCATTTCGACATATGAACATAAATTCAAGCAAATATGGCATCTAAGATAAGGTGACCCCTTGGTGAAGTTAGCTTGCAAATCGCACTGCATGATTGAGAAAAGTAAAATATTTTACTTCAAACTCTTTTCGGCAGCCTTCCTGTCAAAGACGCAGTACAAGCCATGAAGAGTGCTGCGAACTGTGATAGAAGCATTCTTGCCCCGGAAATCGTCTCTGTTTAAGAAGGATAAAATCAATAGTCAATTGCATGAAATGTGTGGCCAAGCCAAGTGCAATTCAGTATTCTGGAAATGGGGAGTGGCCAGTAAGAACCTTTAAAAACATACATCATTTGCACACACAAAATACGTCAATGCTTCATGCAGTGCAGCTGTGCAGACATCTAAATTCTGAATCGCTCCAGTATCAAAAATACATAATATGAGCAAGAAAGAAAGGATGTGACAAAAAGGGCAGCTTATATGCATTTGCATTTTGCTGCCACATACTATACACAGTTTTAATAGCACTTGTGAACAAATAAGTACATAACCTGAGGTCGCCAGCAACCCTATGGATCTGATGTCCAATACAGTATACTTGAAATAATTCACGCTTGAATCACTCTATGTTTTGGTTAATTCAAACAAATCTCGAAAGTCTTGCTTCGTTAGCTGTGTTCTCAGTGCACATTGAAACTTCAAGCTATCAGGAAAAACCGGCGGTAAAACAATGCAGCCTCTCTGGCCATAAGGTGGACAAAAGCACATTAACACAGCATAGAATAAGTCAAACATTATATGTCTTGTACCTTAAAACTTTGTTTTGATACCTTGTAGAGCAATCATGAAGTGTTCTACAGACAAAAATGATATAGCACACATGGTGGCAACTGGATGACAAACTGTCTTAGCCTTGTATGTACGTAAAGTTTTTTGAAAGATTTTAAAACAAAAAAATCACATAAATCGGCACTGCATGTGAAGTCATAAGCTTATAGCGAATCGTAAGTTATTCGGTGTTGCATTATCCAAACTCTTTATAATTTAGACAGAAATGTGTATTCCAGAGCAGAATGAAATAGCATGTACTACATGGTACATAAATGTACAAATACAACTACTATCAAATAGAAATACACCACTAAAACATATACCCGGTAGTTTCAGTCCCTAATAGAATTATTGCACTGCAATGCTCGACCAAAGAAACTTGACAATTCTCATGATCAAAACCACAATGTGTTTCAGGATATTAAAAGTAGTTAAGGTGTGCTTACTCTGATACACCTTGTAGTGGATCTATGCGCAGTAATTTCAGGTTTTTTATGAGCAGCTGAGCCTGTAACAAAATAATTGTACAGTGTAGACACTTTTGATAATGGGTTCTATGGCAAGACAAAGGAAGAATGTCAGTATCTTGCAGCAACCACATCAGCTGCAGCAAATGTTATCATAGTACACAAACACATGAAGCAAACGGAAGTGCACCAACGTGCACACACAACTGTGGCATGTGTCAATCACCCGTCACAAAGTAGTCTATCAGTGTTAGAGATTAGCCAGTTATTTTGTTTAAAATGATGGACTGCTGCATGCCCCATCTTCTTTGCTCAAGCCAAAATGATTTTGTTTTCATTTTTCTTTTTCATTGGGTACCTTACCCGTTCAATAATTAAAATATGAAGCCCCATTCCCCCCGGTATGTAACAACTTAGCCATTTACATCACCTTTTATGCAGTCAGTTAAAAATCCGTGCCAAGTGCACATGCGGCTTCAGGCATCAAGCAGGCCACATTTGACAAAACAGCAATCAGATGTGGTCGTTGTCACTAAAGCACCCACGTGACTAGTCAACCTGATGCTTTTGACGCAGGCCACCCTATGATAAGGTCAAGCACACATTTGCTGATGATGATTGATGGGTTTTAATGGCGCAAGGGCATCTTTGGCCAAACAGCGCCAAGTCTATGGTTACATTCAATGATCAGTGGTAGTCCAGCCAGTTTAAGAACTGGAGCAATTTTTGGAGCAGGAAAAAAGCTGTTTTGTAGCAATTTAGGAGCAGCCACATTAGCATTTTGTAGCAGCTCTGTAGCACAAAATTTTGCCTTTTGGATCAGTTGGAACAGAAGAAAAGCAAGTGTATGACATTTGGTGCCGCTTATTACTACTACATAATTGTTAAGTACTACTTTAGAGCAAATGAACACAAGCAAAACAGACTGACGCAGCGATTTAGCTCACGTGCCCAGAGCAGAAAATGTTGCACACAGACTTTATTTGCCTGTGTAAATAGCACTTGTAGACTACTGAAAATAGTTTTATGCAATAAGACATATAATACAAAAGCGACTAGAAATGCAGAAAAACAATTTTGTGCAACAACAATGCCCAGCCGCTCGCCCGAGGAGTCGATGCTCGATGTGCTTAGTCGCACAGTCCCAAGTGCCTATGCGCGAAATGCCTAGCCGCGGGCCCGGGGAGCCGACGCTCGATGTGCTTAGTCGCGCAGTCCCAAGTGTCTATGCGCGAAATGCCGAGCCGCTGGCCCGAGGAGCCGATGCTCGATGTGCTTAGTCGCATAGTCCCAAGTGCCGATGCGCGAAATGCCTATCCACGGGCTCGAGGAGTCGACGCTCGATGTGCTGTCACGAATTCCGAAACATCGAGTAGTGCTGAAAGGCTTGACTGCGTGTCCGATTGAGGATTCCATGCGCGAAGCTTGGTCACGAAGTCCGCGTCGCCCATGTTCGGAATGCTTAGCCGCGGGTCTGTCCACAAACGGAGGGATCGGACACGCTACTGTGATGTCTGCATAGCGCCTAAGGCAAAGGTGGCGCTTTGGCACACATGGCGCAAGTTGCACTTCGGTGGGCACAGCAAGGCGCAGACAAGTAGAATTGTAGCAAAATGGTGCGAATGGCGCAGTTGGACCACCACTGCATGATTTGTAATATAAATAAAAAGGTCGGACAAGAATGGCAAGGATGTTCAAGTGTGCTATATAATGGGGCAAAAATCTCGTGGTGACAAAGGTGTAAAAGGCCTAGCTAAACAATGGTGCTACTGTTATACGAGGCATTTCAACTGTGCATGGGTTATAAAGAGATTTCGGTGACTATGAGCGATCACTTGTTATATGTTATATGCTATGCATATGTTATGCAGATTATTTGTAGATTTCAGTGATTATAAGTGATAAATATTTGCCTCGAAGCCATCAGCAAAGTACTTTTACCATGCGAAAAGCTGTGAGACCTTGAGGCATTCAATATCTCAGGCTCCTCGCATAGGTGATGGAGCATGGTGGTTAGGATTGTAGTACAGTGTTTAAAAACTGCACACCCAGCGAGGTATTTATAAACTCTTTTTACACTAAACATAGGGTCATGGGATAAAAATAATGCAAGATGAGACAGTATATTATGTGTGTAAAGTTCTCTAAAATGCTGCACTCTTGTTTGGTGAAGTCTTGGACATTCAATTAAGATGTGCCGAACTGTGAGTTGTTCTCCACATTTTTTGCATATGGGTGGTCGTGTGCCTGTTAACAGGTATATGTGTGTTGCATATGTGTGTCCTATATGTAGCCTGCACAGTGTGGTTTCTGTTAGTCTTGTGACTTTCTGCTGGAAAAATTTGCCTAGTTGTGGTTTTATTGCGTGTAATTTGTTTTCCGTCTCTTCGTCCCACTGGGACTGCCAATGTTGGCATAGCCGGTTACGGGCTTATGGTTTAATATCTCGACTAGGGACTTCAGTAACTTCAATGTCAACACGTAAAGCAGCTTCTTTAGCACTCTGATCAGCCGTCTCGTTTCCTGCTATGCCACAATACCCCGGTACCCAGCATACCAAGAGGGAAAGTTTTTCATTGTAAGCGTCATAAATGGATTTTAGCAGGTGATTAAAAACAGGGTTGTCTCCCACCTTTCCCGAAACTAGTGCAGTTACGACACTTAGCGCTTCTGTGTAGATAACAGATTTTTGTATCTCACGTTGTCGGATATGATCCACAGCCAGTCGAATACCATATGCTTCCACAGTGAATATGCTGCAGCTTGTATTGAGAGTTCTTGAAATAGTATAGTTAGGACTATGTGCAGCGCATGAGACTGCCTTGAGTGTGTTTGAGGTGTCCGTAAAATAGGACGTTGCGTTGTACTTGTCTTCCAGCGATAGGTAGTGTTGCACAATAACCCCGCGTGGCACGATTTTCTTGTCAAGCGCTTTAAAGGACATTTCACACAGAACTGGGCGGAGGCACCAAGGAGCAATGAGATCCCTATACCCAGTTTCGTGGAGATCTGAGAAACTAAACCGAGTGTTTTGGCAACAGTTGTGATAGCCAAAGGGAACGGCTGAGCTTGTGATGGCCTATTCACGTACAGCTGTCCCAATGTTTGATTATTAATTAGTGTTCTGCCACGGTGTTCCCTCTGAGCTAAAATGTTGAGAGCACATGTAATTCCTAAATATGTTCTTTGATACGCCAAGGGCCATTGATTGGACTCTGCATAGAGGCTTTGAACAGGGCTAGTCCGAAAAGCACCAGTAGCTAGCCGAATGCCTAAATGGTATATGGGGTCAAGCATCTTTAACATTGTTTTAGATGCTGACTGAAATGCTATGCTGCCATAGTCAATCTGGGATCGCACAAGACTATTGAACAGTGATAGCAGCCATTGCGTGCGAGTTCCCCAGGAATAATGAGTAAGGATCTTTATGACGTTCATCGATTTAAGGCATTTTAGTTTTAAATTCTTGATGTGTGGAATAAATGTAAGTTTCCTATCGAAAATGACGCCGAGAAATTTATGTTCACTTTTTACTGTCACTTTGTGTCCATTTAATTCAATGGATGGGTCAGGGTGCAGGCCTTTCTTTCTTGTAAAGAGTACGCATGTTGTTTTTCTGTATTAAAGTGGAAACCATTCTCAATCGCCCATTTCGATAGTCTATTTACATTAAGCTGAACTTGACGCTCACATATGGATAAATTGCAAGATTTAAAGCTGACTTACAAATCATCTACGCAGACCGAGTAGGCAATTGTTGGCGGTACAGGAGTTTGAAGAGAATTCATTTTCACAATGAACAGCGTACAACTAAGTACACCACCTTGGGGAACACCATTTTCCTGCACAAAGATTCGAGAAAGTCTGTTTCCTATCCTCACTCGAAACTTTCGATCGGAGAGGTAGCTCTGTGACCTGGACCATGTTTCCGTTTATCCCATATGCGGACAAATCTTGCACTATGCCATACCGCCATGCTGTGTCGTATGCCTTTTTGAGATCAAAGAATCCAGAAAGGCAGTACTGATTATGGACAAAGGCATCTCGTATGTACGATTCGAGGAGGACCATGTTGTCAATTGTAGATCTACCTGCACTGAAACCGGCTTGGAGCCTATCTAGTATACCACTCTATTCCAAAAAGTATATAATGCGGCGATTCATGATTTTTTCAAACAGTTTGCATAAGCAACTTGTTAATGCTATCGGCTGATAATTTGCAACCATGGAGGGATCTTTGCCTTGTTTGAGGTTCGGTATAACGATTGCCTCTTTCCAACTGTTTGGCAAACAGCCAGCATCAAAAATTTTGTTAAAAAGGCCTAGCAAACACACAAGCGTCTGCTTCGGCAGTTTCCTTAGCTTGTCATAACTGATCTAGTCCTTACCTGGAGCTGAACTTTGGCAACTGTTTAGAGCGATGTTTAGTTCGTGCGTTGTTATAGTGCTGTTATAGCCCTCTCGACTTCGTTTATGGGAAAGAAGTGGTCAGCGTTCGGCCTGTTTTTTGTGCGCTAAAATTTATTTCATACAGTGAACTAGAATTGCTTTCAAAATGGTCGCCTAGTGTGTCAGCTTGTTGTTCTAGTGTGTCGCCAAGATTATTTACCAATGGGAGTGGGCTAGGAGCTTAAGCCTTTGCACCCTCGCATAGACCTTTTTATCTGCATATGAGGTTATGTGCGATAGATAGTTTCTCCAGCTTTCTCTCTTGGCCTCACGCTGGATTTGCCTTCCACTAGCCTTTGCTTGCTCGGAAGCGATTAGATTTTCTGTGTTGGGGTAACGCGAAAGCTTACCCCACGCTTTATTTTGCCTCTTTTTAGCTATTTCACACTCGCGGTTCTACCACGGCTTGGTATTAACACGAGTGTGTCCTGTTTGTGGTATGGACTCTTGGGTCGCGTTTAATATGTATACCGTGAGAAATGCCTTCATTTTCCTCAATTTTTAAGTGTATGATTGAATCACATGAGAGATCCTAATTGGCCGTACTAAATTTCAATTTTTTCGGGTAGACAAGAGGATCGAGCGTATCTGCAGTGGTCAAAATTAGTGGAAAATGGTCAGTTCTGTATGAATTTTTTACGACATTGCATTCTAGATATGGCAGTAGTGATGAGTAACCTATGGCAAGATCAACTGAAGAAAATGTATGGTGTGCTGAGCTATAAAATGTAGGTTCTTTTTGTTAAAAAGACACGCACAAGTTGAAATAAATTTTTCTATGAGACGTCCTCTCGAGTCGCAGCGTAGGTCACCCCAAAGCAGACTGTGGGCGTTAAGGTCACCGACTATGTAGGGTTCCTTAAGTTGGTCTATCAGGTTCTCAAACTCAACCCTGGTTAGATAATGATTAGGAGGGATGTATAAAGAGCAGAACGTTACCAACTTGTTAAAGAGTAGGGCACGGATTGCTACGGCTTCAAGAGATGTCTGAATATTTAGATGTTGACAAGCAACTGATTTGTCTGTAATTATAGCCACTTCACCTGAGGGGGGGGGGGGGCAAGACAATTATCGCGGTCTTTTCGAAATAGTGCGAACTGTTTAAGAAAATTTGTGCAGCAGGGTCTTTAATGCGTTTCCTGAACACAGAACACTTTTGGTTGGAATTCAGATAAGAGTTATTTTACATCATCTAGATTGTGAATAAGTCCTCTGACATTCCATTGTAACATCTGTACAGCTATTGCAGCTGAGATAAGTGGTTCTGTGTTCAAGATTGCACAGCTATGTTACTGGGCCTTTCACAGGCGCAGTAACTCTTGTGAGTTTTCCTGTCCTGGCGCGCTCTAACAAGGCACGCCGATCCTTCGGCGCCGGTGACGCCGAAGGGCCTTGGGTTACCTCCATCGCCTCCTGTGAGGCGCTGGACACCCACGCAGTGTGCCACAGGCCTTGCCTCTCGCGCGATTTTGGGAGTCACCGACTCAGTGACGCCGAAGGGCCTTGGGTTACCTCCATCGCCTCCTGTGAGGCGCTGGACACCCGCGCAGTGTGCCACAGGCCTTGCCTCTCGCGGGATTTTGGGAGTCACTGACTCAGCGGTCAGCTTGCTTTTTCTTGGATTAGGTGAGGCAGAGCTGGCTGCTCTCACCAAGGGGGCGGGTGGCAGACCTGCAGGCTCACAGCCCATGATTTTAGCAAGCCGCCTTAGGCCGAGGTGGCGCAGCCCCCTGACACACCACATCGGCAGCATTAGTTATGTGCTGGACAAACGAAAGACGCGTACGTGCTTCTTTGAAAGAAATGTTTTGTTTCACCTTGAGCGCTAGGATTTCTTTTTCTTGTTTCCATTTGGGACATGACCGCGAGTATGCGGCATGCCCTCCATCACAGCACAGTGAAGTTCGCCTTGACAATCATCTGCAGGGTGGTCATTGGCTCCACATTTAGCACACGTCAACCGACCATGGCAGCTTTGTGAGCCGTGGCCAAACCTTTGACATTTGAAACATCAGCGGGGATTCGGTATAGTATACGGTGTCACACGGAACTCAATATACCCTGTCTCAGTGGACTCTGGTAGGTTGCTTATGGCGAAGGTCAAAATTAGCTGCTTTGTAGGTGTACTTCCTTGTTTTCTTGTCTCAATTTGATTCTCTGTACGTTTATTACATCTTGTTGCTTCCACCCTTCAAGAAGTTCTGTTTCAGTTAGTTCCAGAAGGTCTTGTTCACATACTACTCCACGGACTATGTTGAGTGAATGGTGAGGAGAAATGGAGACAGGGTTGTCCCCAATCGTCATGAGGTTAGACAGCTTGCTGTGCTGTGTTTTATCACTCAGCTCAAGCAGCAAGTCACCACTAGCCATATTCGTTGCTTTGTAGCCTGGTCCTATTGTTTCGGTGAGAGATCTTGACACAAGAAATGGTGAGATTATTCGAACAGTCTTGTCTGGATTTTCCCAATGCACAACGTTGAACTTTGGGAATGTTTCTTTAGGTTGAACGAAAAAGTTGAGTGTCGCATCGGTGCGTCCCCTTTTGTGAGGGAGACAATCAGGTAGTGGAGGATAGCTTGATCACATAATACGTAGCATTATGTTCAGCAGTGATGCCTGCCACCCACCACCGAGCCCAACAAGGGGACGTGACGACATAGAAAGGGCAAGTTGTGCACACGTCAGTACATCATTGCTGTAACCAAATATGCTGTAATCTAGGTTGATTACCCACACAAGGTTAACCCTTGCCGCCCAGAAATTCGGAAGTGAGAAGTGACTAGAAGACAGGAGAGATGGAAAAGTGAGAGAGAAAGACAAAAGACTGAAGAGGGGGACAGGAAAAGGCGATTACCAATTTCCTCCAGGTGGGTCAGTCTGGAGGTGCTGTCTATGTGAAGCAGACGCCGAAGAGGTGTGTTGCCTCCGCCGGGGGGCCTTAAAGGTCCAAACACCCGGCATCGGCTCAACCCCCACGATCCCCCTTTCCCCAGACACGGCTAAGCCGCACACAGCTACACGCGGGAGGGTCCAACCCTCATGTGCTCGGGTACGTGGTGTCGCAACACACCAAACCCCTGATGACGCAGACGCCCCTGTGGGGGAGCACACATTTGCTACGAAAGTGGGATATGCGGAAGGAGAAGGCGAGCGTAATGCCCTGCATACCCACAGAAGCAACTGCAGATGGTTGTCTAATCGAGGCGTATCCCACATTGAATGCATAAGACCGCAGAGTGGGATGGGAAGGCCATCGCCAATCTGGCAGCACAGGAGATAACACATTTGCTGAGCATTTGGTCAGAGATTCACAGTGTGGCCTGCACTCACCACCATATTGGGCTTACTGGTAAGGTACCACACTAATTTGTGGTGTCAAACGATTGCCGCTTCCGACGGCGGCGACTTCAGCTGTGGCTGGCTTCTGCCTAGAGATATGTTAGATTTATCATGCATCTTGAGCTGATCACGTGATGCACTAGTCATTACATGCCTGCGAACCTCTGTACTTCAAGATTCGTACAAATCTTGTAAACATGACAAGAGAAAAGGGGGATAGCACACATTTAAAAAAATGTCGCAGTTTCACCCGAAAGGCGGAGCATCAATTGCAATAGCAAATTAGTAGAGAGCTACATGGAGTAAGGATAGCAGTTTTATCAGTTGTATAAACTTGAACATGCAGCCGCACCAGCAACGCGCAGACCTGTTGTCGACGCCGTCAGCGTTTTGCCCGCATTTGCACCGAACGCGCGCGGCGTTGGTGACTATTGCTGGTGCCTCTGGGGGCAGCTTGGAGGTTTTCAACGAGATCAAAACGGGAAACTCGTCGAGCAGCGTCGGAAGTCTTTACCATCTTCTCACCTTGCAACGTTTTTATATAAATACGCATTTGGTGCAGCAGCTAAACGTTGCCTCCCCTCCCTCCCTCCCGTCCCCCCATGGCCTTTCACACGACGAAAGAAGTCTCGTTTGCTCTCTGCCGTGCGTTCGCTCCCCGTGAAAGTGCGCGTCCCTCGTGCGCTTTCACTCGCACATACAGCATACGGCACGCGGCGACGATTTAATCGCCGTTGAACTCTATACAGAAACTCCCGGCGACGCCAACGGCAGAAATCCGCTTCGAGTGTCCATATAATTGCTATCGCAATAAAAAAAAGTTTCTCCTGAGCACACACATTTTGTAGCATACATGTGCACTTTATTAATGATTGTTTTCATTTAGATGCACCATATAAGCAGCAGCAAATTTAAAATTAAACAGCCCATATTGACATGCAACACATTGTTTTTAGATCACAGTGACTTTTTCAGAGGCTTTGCTGTTGCCAATTTCGCCTGCTTGAGGAACTTGCCGGAATAAACGTGTTCAAGCAAGTACTCTTTAGTTTACATGGCACCTTGCGCTGACACAACAAGGTGGCACAAGTGTCAACACAATTTTTTTGTGTGTATATTTTTTGCACACTTGTACCACCTGGTTTTTCAAGAGCTTTGAAACATTTTTGTGAACACAATTTATTTTTTGAGGACTCTACATGATGCTAGTAAAATCATAGAAGTCCAAATTCATTAACTTCAAAAAAAAAAAAAAAGGGGAGAGAGTTGGCAGGTATGCATTTGTCCCACACTAGAAGAACTCCAGCTTCATACCACAAGTCAACAGCTATCTAATGACGCCTTAAATGTAAGATACACATGCTGCCAGTATTCTTTTAAGGCTGCTTAATTCAAAATTTCTACTGCCATGGGTGAAGCATTAATAAAATATTGTACCTGTTGCAGTGAAAGACAGCTCAGGAAAAAAAAAATGAGGAAAAACAATGAGGATAGCCTAATGCATAGCCATAACATAACTTGCATAAAAAGTGCTGTAAAAGTAATATTAAAGAGCAATGCTAAGTCATTTTAGACTTGTAAAGCGCTCTTTTAGAATTCCAGTTAAGTTTATCTGACAGGAAAATGTTACTAGTAGAGAAAATGAAGGACCAGGTTCCCCTTTCTGAATTTCATGGCCAAAACATGGCACCGATGCACAAGTAAGGCCCCCCCCTCCCATCACAAATTTCAAAATATTTTCACATATTTTAGGTTGTTAATACGCCTAACGTGAATTTAAAATGTGCTAGGTAGACCACTTAGTTCTTTTAGAATGTAGTGAAAGCCTTGTTTGAAAGCCTTGTTAAGGTGGGGTGAGACATTGTTTGGCTCAAACTATTCATTTTCAGATTGTGCATTCATTTGATAGCGCATGTCCTTAACTTTCAGAAACTATATAACACATGAGTATGCACAACTTTTAAAATACTTAATTCATTAGTTCATTTTGAGTTGCTGCATCAACCGGAAAGTGGGCATGCCCTGCCATCAACTCTCAATTTCGTATGAAGTGTTCATCACATAAAAACAGCTTGTGTTTGACAGAAGTTCTAGCTTTGCAACTTTCTTTTTTGATGTATTGCATCTTACAGTCATTAGGGAGGTCTCTGCCACTCTCGTGCACTCCTCTTTAGTCTGTTTCTGGTGGTGTGCACTCTTCGGAGAGCATGTCACGTCTGTGAAGGATCTATTTCATGCCTTTTTCAATATTGTTACGCGAAGAACGAGTCAGTAAGACGGGCAACTATTTACAGGTTGTATTTGCAACAGCGGTTGCAGCGCTGACCGGTTAGGTTCACAGCGCCAGCCCCCAGCTCGTTCTTCCTCTTCTTTTCTCGAGTGATGGCGCCCGCGCGCCTCGGTCAAACAATCAAATACCACACGCGTGTAGCATAATTCCCCGGCGGCAGAAGCGACGTCAGGGAGCGTCTAAATGTCATCACTGGGAGGGTGATACTGCTTAAGTCGTGTAACGTGCACGATATCGCTGAACTGGGAAGCAGATGGGGCGTCAGGGGCGATCTCGTATGTGACAGGAGTCACGGCACGAAGCACTCGGTAGGGGCCTGTGTAACGCGACAGCAGTTTTTCTGACAGGCCGACCTGACGCGACGGAGACCATAGAAGCACCAAAGAAACAGGCGGGAAGTGCACGTCTCGGTGTAGCTGGTCGTACAAACGCCTTTGACTCTCTTGAGAGTTCAAAAGGCGGTCACGGGCAATTTCCCTTGCGTGAGCAGCGCGGGAGACGGCATCAAGTGCATATTCACTGGTGGGAGCCGCGTGAACAGGGAGAGTTGTGTCGAGGGGCAGTGCTGGTTCTCGGCCGAACAGGATGAAAAATGGGGAATAGCCGGCTGTGTTGTGGCGCGAGGAATTATAGGCAAAGGTGACAAACGGCAGAGTGAGGTCCCAGTCTGTGTGGTCTGAAGAGACATACTTCGCGAGCATGTCTGTGAGAGTGCGATTAAGACGCTCCGTGAGGCCATTAGTTTGCGGATGGTATGACGTGGATAGCTTGTGTCTCGTGGCACAGGACTGC
The DNA here is from genome assembly GCF_013339745.2 of Dermacentor silvarum. Classification (NCBI taxonomy): domain Eukaryota; kingdom Metazoa; phylum Arthropoda; class Arachnida; order Ixodida; family Ixodidae; genus Dermacentor; species Dermacentor silvarum. Next base: position 237,869,086 of record NC_051154.1, on the reverse strand, counting down.
AGGATGTCCGCGATAACTTTTGACAGGAATGTCCGGCCACGGTCTGTGAGAAGTTGTCGCGGAGCTCCATGTAATAAAATCACGTCGCGTAAAAGAAAATCGGCAACATCTGTGGCGCAGCTTGTAGGGAGCGCTCGGGTGATGGCGTAGCGCGTGGCGTAATCTGTGGCCACAGCGATCCACCTGTTCCCAGAGGTAGAAAGAGGAAAGGGACCAAGTAAATCTAAACCAACCCGAAAGAATGGCTCCGCGGGAATGTCGATTGGTTGTAGGTACCCAGCAGGTAGCGTCGATGGTGTCTTGCGTCGCTGGCATTTATCACACGCAGCTACGTATCTTTGAACGGAGCGAGCAAGCCCAGGCCAAAAGAAGAGTCGGCGGATCTGGTCGTAGGTACGTGACACACCGAGGTGACCGGCAGTGGGGAGGTCGTGAAGTTCATGGAGAACAGCCGAGCGAAGGTGTTTAGGGATCACAAGGAGTAATGCTGGGCCGTCGGGGTGAACGTTGTGGCGGTAGAGTACGCCATCTTGAAGTGTGAATAAGCGAAGGGAACTGTCGGCAAGTGGAGATTCCAGGCGGTCAATGATGACACGCAAGGATGGGTCACGGCGCTGCTCGTCGGCGACATGGACCAGAGGAAAAACAGAGAACGCAGGCGTCGGTGTCAGGCTCAGACGTAGAGGTCGGGTCTTCGACTGGGTAGCGAGAGAGGCAATCTGCGTCCTGGTGTTGGCGTCCCGACTTGTACGTCACTGTGTAGGGATATTCTTGTAGTCGGAGAGCCCAACGACCGAGCCGGCCAGTAGGATCCTTGAGCGACGAAAGCCAACACAGCACATGATGGTCTGCGATTACTGAGAAGGGCTTGCCATATAAATATGGGCGGAACTTTGAAACAGCCCAGAGGAGAGCAAGACATTCGTGCTCGGTAATCGAATAGATGCGCTCTGCAGTTGTCAGGAGTCGGCTAGCGTAGGCGTTGCGCTAAGACGGCGCCGATCCCATAACCACTGGCATCGGTTCGGACCTCTGTTGGTGCGGACGGGTCAAAGTGGGCCAAGATCGGTGGATTAGTCAGAATCGTGATAAGACGTGAAAATGCGGCAGCCTGAGGGGAACCCCACGTAAAAGGCACGTCTTTCTTCATAAGTTCTGTGAGTGGTTGAGCGATTGCTGCGAAATCTTTCACGAACCGCCTGAAATAAGAACAGAGCCCCACAAAACTCCGGATGTCTTTGACAGACTGAGGTACAGGGAAAGCCGTTACTGCTCGAACCTTCTCCGGGTCGGGTTGTACTCCGGAAGCATCGACGAGATGGCCGAGCACTGTAATCTGTCGGCGCCCGAAGTGGCACTTCGATGAGTTTAATTGGAGCCCAGCCTTGCGGAAGACGTCAAGGATGGCTGCAACGCGCTCAAGGTGCGTCTCAAATGTAGGAGAAAACACAAGGACGTCGTCGAGGTAACAAAGGCAAGTTGACCATTTGAAACCTTGAAGCAGAGAGTCCATCATCCGTTCGAACATAGCGGGGGCATTGCATAAATCGAACGGCATAACCTTAAATTGGTAGAGGCCATCTGGAGTGACGAAAGCGGTCTTTTCTTGATCTTGCTCATCGACGGAAATCTGCCAATAACCAGATCGAAGGTCAATGGACGAAAAGTATTTGGCACCGTGAAGACAATCAAGAGCGTCGTCAATTCGTGGTAAAGGGTAAACGTCCTTCTTATTGATTCGGTTTAGGTGGCGGTAATCAACGCAGAAACGCCACGTGCCATCTTTCTTTTTGACAAGCACGACCGGTGACGCCCAAGGACTCGACGAGGGCTCAACAATGCCTTTGGCGAGCATCTTGTTTACTTCCTGCTGAATAACTTGCCGCTCTGCCGTGGACACACGATACGGTCGGCGGTGAAAGGGAACAGCATCACCAGTGTTTATCCGATGCTGAACAAGGGACGTCTGACCAAGTGGGCGATTTTCAGTGACAAATATGTCGCGGTAGGACAACAAAAGGCGATATAGGGCGGCTGCTTGGTCAGGGGCGAGGTCCGGAGCGACCATGGGACGTAATGGGCCGTCGAGGTTCAAGGCATCCTGTGGGTAATCAGGAGGATCTGGAGACGCGTCGGCTGCAAAAGCAGTGACGTGGTCGTCTGTCACAGACCGGAGCGTGGCCACCACTATGCCTTCAGGTAACACTTGCTTCGTCAAGCCAAAATTGATTACGGGGAGACACATCCGATTAGCGGCAAGGGTAACGACGGAGTGTGGCATAGAGACGTCGCGCGCCAGGAGGACGTCACAAATAGGTGCAACGACATAGTCGCCATCAGGCACGGTTGCCATTGAGGCCAATTCGACGAAGGTTAGGGCTTTTGGAGGTAACCGAACAAACGCTGTAGTGCAGAGGGTGTTCGGTTGTTCGGGGCGAACGTCGGAAACAAGAGGAAGCTCGAGGCACAGCGTACCGGTGGAACAGTCGATGAGGGCAGAATGCGTCGTCAGAAAGTCAAGCCCGAAGATGAGGTCGTGAGGGCAACTGGTCAGCACGGTGAACAGGACTGGAACGTGGCGGCCAGCAATTCCTACGCGCGCAGTGCACATACCACTGACGGCAACAGTGGCGCCATTGGCGACGCGTATGGCCCGAGTGATGGCAGGCGTAAGAACTTTTTTGAGGCGACGACAAAGATTAGCGCTCATTATGGACACTTGGGCTCCAGTATCAACCAATGCCTTGAATGGAACACCATCCACGTCTACGTCAATTAGGTTCGCGTTCGTGAGGAGCATCAGCGGAGGATTTGTACAGGACAAACGGGATGCAGCACTACCTCCAAGAGCTGCATGGCCTAGTTTTCCGTCCGGCGGTTTGGCGAGGAAAAGCGGCGAGGTTGGGGTGACGGGGAGCGACGGCGATCGCCCGGAGGAGCGGTTGGCTGGCTGTCAGGGGTTGGCTGTCAGGGGCATCAGAAGTAGAGTACGGACGGCGAGGTGAGTAACGGCGAGCGTCGGCGTATGGGCGAGGAGCAGGGAATGAGCTCCAGTACGACGGCATCCAGGTGCTGCGGCAGTGGCGGGATACGTGACCAACTCGGTGGCAGCGGAAGCAGATCGGTTTGTCGTCGGGGGTACGCCATTCAGCAGGATTGCGTGGTCGGGGAGCGAAATACTGGTCGTTGAAGGATGTGGCCATGGGAATGGATGCCGAATCAGGTCGGGAGACAGAGCAGGCGGTAGGGATGCCAAGGTTGGCAATTTCTTGCCGCACAACTGCTTGTATGACGGAAATAGTAGGGGCCGCTGGGTCAAAGGTACCCTCGAGGGGTCGTGGATGAAGGGGGGCCGGACTCGCCGCTTCAATCTCACGGCGAACGATACGAGTGACGTTCTCTTGAAAAGGTCGTGTGGCAGGAAGAGCGGAGCAAGAGGATGTGGCAGGGGTGTTTGGGAGCCGGGAAAACTGTGGGACGACGCGGCGGCTTTTGGCTACCTCGAAGCGGCGGCATTCTTTGACGATGGCGTCGACAGTAGAGACGTCGTTATAGACGAGTAAATTGAAGGCGTCGTCCGCGATGCCTTTTAGGATATGGCCCACCTTGTCAACCTCGGTCATGTGCTCGTCGACTTTCCGGCAAAGCGCGAGCACTTGCTGTATGTAGGCGACATACGATTCTGTCGACGACTGGACACGGGTAGCAAGCTCCTTTCGCGCAGCCTGTTGGCGACCTGACGGGTTGCCAAAGAGGTCGCGAAGCCTCTCTTTGAAAGTGTCCCAGCTGGATATCTCAACCTCATGGGTGCGAAACCAGACAAGCGGTGTCCCGTCCAGATAATATATCACATTGGCAAGCATGATGGTAGGGTCCCAGTGGTGGCTTCGGCTAACACGCTCATACATGCTCAGCCAGTCATCGACGTCAACGCCATTTTGGGCGGAGAATGTCCCAGGATCACGGAGACTAGGAACCGTAACGTACGTTGTGGTAGGCGCCGCAGGTGTAGGTGGCGACGGGGTGTTTCCATCGGAAGCCATGGCTGAGAAGACCACGGTGCGGCCGCTTCGGAGCTCTGTGGCGAGGACGGGGAACGTTCCACCTCCACCACGATGTTACGCGAAGAACGAGTCAGTAAGACGGGCAACTATTTACAGGTTGTATTTACAACAGCGGTTGCAGCGCTGACTGGTTAGGTTCACAGCGCAAGCCCCCCAGCTCGTTCTTCCTCTTCTTTTCTCGAGTGATGGCGCCCGCGCGCCTCGGTCAAACAATCAAATACCACACGCGTGTAGCAATATTCCTACAATACTGGTGTCTACATAGTAATAATTGTGTAGGATACGATTGTCCTTTTATTTTCAAAATTTGAAACTCTGCAAATAATAATTATGGAAAAAATGCACATTTGTCAAAAAACTAAAATAACAAAATACTAAATTTTTTGTGTGCTTTATATATAACCAAGCTATAACTGATGCCATATGAAGAAATTTAAAAGAACAACCATATTCATGACTCATTTGACTGCAGTTATTCCATAACACCTTTCAAAGTCTCACAGTCTCACCCCACCCTATCTGATAAATGATTAGTTAGTCATGAGCACATGCTGTTGGTGCTGGTGTGGGAACAACAATGTGACCACCACTTGTCTTATTTACATGTGTTTTCTGTCTTGCCAAGCCTCCACTCACAATCTTGGTATTCCAGAAGCTTAACTAGCCTATACCTCACTTAGTGATCCTTAATGACTTTATAATCTTGCCTAACTTAATGCTCCTCTCTACTGTTCCTTTAAGCCTCATATGGTGGCAAATCAGGCAACTAGTAGCAACTTATTTGTAAACACTTTACGACTGGTGAATTACAAACGTTTTTTGCAAGTAGTATTCCTTATCTGCTTTTGTACGCCCGATTTTATACGGGATGCTTTGTTCACGCCTGTTCATACAGTGAGCGGAAGGATTTGTTGGATCATCTTTAATTAAATTCCAGATAATTCTGATAAAGGTATGGTCCACAGGAGTGTGAATACATGCAAGTCAACTACCTGCTTCAATAACACAAATAGAAGTTTAAATAATTTGCACTTGCAAACCACAACTCCAGCAAAACAAGACAGCCATGACAGAAACAAATAATACCCCCCCCCCCCTTCCCCCCCAAATCGCTATAAGAACACTTTAAACCATGCATCAAACACACACACACATTCTTACCTCTTTTTTCTGGGACTTGCCCTTTTCCAAATCAGCCGCAACTGACATTCTGCAAAAAAAAAAAAAAAAAGAGGGGGCAGATCTTACAATTCTTACCATTACCATACCTGCATCCACCATGGTGACTCGGTGGTTAGGGGTGCTGCTGCTGAGCACGAGAGAAAGATGTAGTGACCAACACTAGGAAGCAGCTGAAGATGAAGAGAAAGGGAGACACAGAATGCATGTACAAGCAACACTGCAAAGGTTCAGTAAAAAAACGTTTGGCACCGACTCAGTTCTTATCTGCCTTGCCCCACCGTATCTACAGTGGTGACCTGGACGTGATCCAGTGCGCAGTAAAACATGCTTTGACCTGCAGGAACCAGAGCCCAGGGCCGTTGGACCAGAAAGGGTCGGAACTTCGAGGTGCAGACAGGAGTGTCGGCGGCTGTGGAATCCGTATGACTGGCAGCATGTGTGCTGTCCATCGCCCCAGGCTGTCGGCATGTTCGACAGGGTCACCACTGTAGCTACGACAAGCCAAGGCAGAGACAAGAGTAAAAAATCTGTGCAGATTTTTTTTTTATTTTACCAAACCTTTACAAGGTTGTTCATGCGTGCATTCTGCTCCACCGCACTTCTTTATATTTATCTTCAGCCACTGCCAAGCGACGGTTACTACAGTGCGCTCACTTTACAGCTGCCGGAGCAGCATTTTGATGGTAAGGAGTACAAAACGACTTGAGCCCCAGCAAAGGGCACATGTTAAAAAACACCAAGCAGTAAAATTTAACCAATAACTACAGCATCTCTCATAGCCTGCATTACTTTAAGATTTTAAATCTGCTAATTAAATTTAATTTTAACAATGATACCTGTTATGGACCTTTGCACAGATTGAAATGATGTGTGGTGTTTAAAATAACTAATACCAGCTGCAGGCCAAAAAGAATTTTTTTTTTTATCCCAGAGAGCAGTAGGCTTTCCTGACCAATCTGCATGCCAGCAAAGCGTAACATTGCATAGTTGGCTGCTGACTCCTCCTTTCTAGTACTTCCGAGTTCTCGAGAAACTTTTTTTATCAAAATATATGGCACTACTTGCACCAGCCAAAAGGCTTCTTCCCGACTGTCACCTGTAACTGTCTCAGGACAGGTAATCCTGAGCTGTTCTTAGTGTTATGCAATATGTTCAACTACGCCTTCATAGCACATTTGTTGCCAAGCGAGAGGTTACAGTTCTCCTGCTCTTGCGTCAAAAAGCAGAAAACTTCTGTGTTGGCAAATTCTTATGGAACTCCTATGGTTGCAGTAGAACAAAATCTCCTTACGAGTGAATGCTCATTGTCACAGTGCATGTAACCCTCTAAATGACTCATTGTCTTCATGTCGGCTCCAACCAAATATGCTTATGCATATGATCTCAAAGAGGCCATAGTTGAGATTAACAGTGCATGTGCGTGACAGAGTGAAAATGCATTTCATTGTGATAAACTCAAATATGTGTCTCAAACATTTGTCCCAGTGCATGTGCTCTAGGCAGTTGCAGCACGCCAACTTGCTGGAAACCTTTTGTTCTCTGTATAGCTGGACTAGCCCAGACCACCTTGTGTAGCTTTGATGCCTTCACATGCAGCTCAATGGCGACCAACAATGATTCAGTCCACATGCTGTCAACACTCCAGTCAATGCCAGCCTTTCGCCAATAGGCAAACAACCACATTCGCAATACGGTCAAAATTTAGATGCCTGACAAGTTTCCAGAAGTCTCCGATTATTAGGTAAACTTCCGGCTGCACCCTTGCAATCTCCCTAAGTGTGCCAAATGAAAAGCAAGTAAACTGAGAAAATGAAGAAGACTGTCAGGCTCACTTTCTCTACATCTCATGTGGTCTTGCTTACACAGGCGCTGCCATGTCTGTCCTAAACCTATCCAAGTGTTTCCGGATCCTCCCAACGGCCAAAAACGCGATTGAAAACGTTCGGGCCGTTCAGGCTGCAGCTAACGCCGCTGAATGTACTGCGGATTTTATGATGCTGTTTATTCAGGCTCAAGCATTCACATTGCTGCATCCAAGTGGCTGTTGGAGGACCAAGTCTAAAAGGCACGTAAGCTACATTTATAACACAGGCTTAGTTCGTGCGCTAAACAACCCGCTCCCAGATGCATGAGCCACATTGTGTGGAATGCCAGACGCAGATCGGACAAGTAGATATTGCACAGTTTCTTTTTTGGTTTACTCAGCAGGACCCTGAGGGTATTCTCAGTCGATCACTTTGGGGGATACTTTCGCAAGACTTTGCATGCCTACGGGCGACAAGTTGCCTGGTGATGGGTAATCACAATGTCACGAAGGTGAGGATGTGTACCCCCGAAAGTGATCGACCAATATTACAGTGGCTAGAATGGGGAAGTGTGTTGAAAGCGCCGGCTCGCGCGTGCCCCTGTGGGAGGAAACCGCCAGGTGGCGTTGACACACGCTTACACGTCGGCCGTGATGGCGGCTAGCAGCCGCAGTGCAAGGACGCTGCATGGAATGCGATCGTCTGCGCGCGCAGCCGAATATGCAATAACAAAAAAAGAAAGCTTTGCAATATATATTCTCGCTCGTGCATGGCGGCAAATGGCGATAGAGTGGCTATGCTAGCCCTTTCGAAATTGAAAGGCACCAAGGTAACAATCCGATTGAGCATGCGTCGATGGTAGAATGTAGCTTGCTTTAGATGATTTACTCTGGCTGACATCTTATCGAACGCAAAGCAAGAAAATTCCCAGTGGTAACTCAGAAGCAAACATTTTATTTCTTGACTCACTGTTAACGCAAACAACTAATTTTTGAAGAGTGGCTCACAATCAGTTTAAAACAAACCATTCTCCGTCATCGATTATTTTTTGCTACGCGACACACCTGAGCTGGTGCTTTTTTTCTCACAAGAAAAAAAAAATGTTTTAAATTCTTCAAACAGTTCAAACAGAACGGTGTAAGCCTTATGTTATTCTCTGCGAAGTGACGCGACTGAGCTTCAGGTGCTTCTTCTTTTCACGGGAAGACTCTCTTTGTTGGGTGCCTTCGTGTAGAAGGGAAAACGAATGACCAAAAATAATTTTGTAACTTGGTTGGTAAGGCTGGGGCCATGCGGTGCACAGCCCAATATGACGTCGTTTTTGTGCAGACAGTATAAACAAGCTCTTCCAAGCTGTCACAGTGCAGCTCGTTGTAACTTAACCACATTGAAAACAGTGGTTTCAAGGGCGTCTATACAAATGAGAAGAGCTTCTCCGAAGGGTGAATGAGGCCCTCATTGACGCAGAACTTGGAGAACATCGCCACCTGTTCGATGGCTTTGCCGGTGGCAACAAGGAGCTCGTCAAAACATTTCTTTCACACAGACTACAGGGTATTTGCCCTGTCATGCAGAAGACTAGCCGCGAGTCGCTCATCTTTTCAGGGTAATCATGGTCGGGTAGCATTGCGGATTGAAAACGACAGACTGGTGGGCTAGTTGGTATGACATTATTTACACAGTAGCGCAGAAGCACATGGACGGCGAAAAAACAGACAGGACACAGCGCTAAGAACTGTGTTTGTCGCGTTAGGCGCCTGTGTCAGTTGAACCTGCTAGGTTGATTTGCTGGTGTGTCTTCCTTGTACATTCCTTTTGTGTGGCGATTATATATATATATATATATATATATATATATATATATGCTCTCGTCCAATAAACATTCAGTTGTTAGCGCTGTGTTCCGTCTGTTGCTTTCACCGTCCGTGTGCTTCTGCACTATATACTGCGTAAATAAAGCATTGTGGACTTCTTATCATGTGAGAAGCTTCTTCAACCTTCCCATTATCCAGCAGTGCGTCCTGTTCTTGGTCTGCATCCTCAATGCTGAGGAGAAGTGTCAGATCGCCCCCTTCACAGTTGCCACTGCTGGGAGCTTTGACCAAATCGTAGAAACTAAGGCAGTTCACGGTGAGCGAAAATTCGGCAGCAGTACGATAGTAGCATCCAGACACGAAACAATGTTTTCGCACCATTAGTACACATATAGACTTGCTGCAGCACAAAAAGAAACGAACGTAACTTTCCACAGGTCAGGGCGGGCGGCGTCACTGAAGCAGCAGAGCCGGCGCGACTGGCATCGGGCGACGTGTCAACTGGAGTACAGTAACTCTTGTGTCAACGACAGCGTGCGCCCCCTCGCGGTTCCCTACCGGCGGCTTCAATGCGCCCCGTAGGCGCTGCGTGCCGCTCGTCACACTTCCCCATTCTAGCCACAGTACCAATATTACGGTCCCAGGCCGTCCACACAGGACAGTGCACAATTGTGCAAAAACGTTTTGTGTCCGTCCTCTCCACGTCATGCGGGAGGCCAGGATATAATACTATTTTGTTCACTAAAACTAAAGTAATTAACCCGCCGTGGTTGCTTGGTGGTGTTGGGCTGCGAAGCGCGAGGTCGTGGGATCAAATCCCGGCCACGGCGGCTGCATTTCGATGGGGGCAAAATGCGAAAACACCCGCGTACTTATTTAGGTGCACGTTAAAGAACCCCAGGTGGTCTAAATTATACCCGAGTCCCCCACTACGGCGTGCCTCATAATCAGATCGTGGCTTTGGCTCGTAAAACCCCACAATTGACACTGACATTGACAGAGTAAATTGACATTTAACTCACGTACCCGCTGATCGAGCTGCGTTCGGATGGGCGCGAGCTTGACTAGTACCAGTGATGCTAGTGATGCTAGTGATGCCAGTGATGACCAGTGATGCTAGTACCACCACGGATGGCACAGAACACCACTGGCACGCGCCGGCACGCGCCAATGCGTCAAATACGTCGATCGCGAACGGGGTGACGCGTAGCGACGCGCGGAGATTTTGACGAGTACCGATGTCCGTTGCCCAGCATGCCTTGTCTAGTTCAACCACAGAACCATAGAATAAATAACCAACTTTGCACAGAACACCCATACAAACTGTTCAACTGTTTTGCCGCTAGAACATACGGGCAGAGTCGCAGTGTTGCCTACCGTAGGGTAATTACCCTACTTGTAGGGTATTTTCGAAATTTTTCGGGCAGCGTAGGGTAGTAGGGCGGTAATGCGATTTTCTTACCAAGCGTAGGGTAATTTCCACTTTTTGCAAAAACGCCCGTGTGCTTGCGTTGTAGTGCACGCTAAATAACCCCAGGTGGTCAAAATTAATCCGGAACCCTTCACTACGGCGTGCCTCATAATCAGAACTGGTTTCGGCACGTAAAAACCCAGAAAGAACTTCCTGCTCGACAACGATCAGCGAAAAATGAACAGTTGACGAGTGATTTTAAGAACTAGCCGATCGACACGACATCTCCAACGGTGCTATTCTCGGCACAGATCCGAAAACTAAATCTTTCTTTGAATAAAATGGGAGCTGTTTAAATCATATCTTACCAGCATAGGGCAGAGCCGAAAGATCAGACTTCACATATACGTGCTAGCATTGTTTTTTCTTCAGAAAGATCGATCAAGACGGGCGCTGAACTCGCAACTGCATTTTATTGTGTTGTTCTTCACGGTTTGCTTGCGCTGTCTTAGATCATTCAACCAAACCACCTCGCCCATCTTTCAATTATTTTCCAGTTTGCTGTCAGCGACGGCATGGCGTGGAGCGCCGATTTTGTGGTATTGCTTTGCTTACGTTGATTTGCTACATTGTGTTCTTGTTATGGCCTTTTCCTACATGCAACACAAAAACCTACACCGGACTAGCAAGCTACACCACATTATTTTGCTCAATAAAAAGACTTTAATCTCTCTCTCTCTCGCTCCCTTCAACTTCTGGGAGACGATGTGCGCGCGTACGCTCGCTTTTGATATGCGCTTTTTTTTTTTTTTTGCAAATTATTTAGATGACAGTCGCTACCGAATTTATCGCCACCGCACATCTATCACATCGTATTGTGAAGTATAGTCTGGAACTTATCACTATATTGCACTATGCTATTTTAGGCGTAGGGTAAAATGTAGGGTAATAAAAAATTGTGTAGGGTAATTTTGACTATGACGTAGGGTATTTCCCCAAAAATGGTTGGCAACACTGGCAGAGTGGCGCCTGTAGTCTGGTTCCGCGATCGCTCATGCTGCCATTTCGGCAGGCACAAAGCGCTTGTATTGGTGGTGAATGAATACATTCACAAATATAAAAATAAAACAACATTTTTGAATAGTGATATTAGAAGAGGAGAAGCGGTGCAAGAAATGTATACAAACAACGAGTACAGGTGGCAGCTGGAATGCTAGACGGCGCAACTTTCCCTTTCCTTCCCTCCGTAAGAGAAACGATTCATAGGATAAACTTGTTTCTTTGGGTTGATTACAGATAGCCTAATGTGAGAGATGACATTAGGATTTATATGTGTGCCATAATGAAAGGTAGATGATCTGGTAAAAGTTTTTACAAGTAATTCCTGCGCCCGATGTGTACAAGAAATTGATGGAGTCTGTTTCAAGGAAAGGTGAACATACTTTTTTTTTTAAAGTATTGTTTGATGTCTAGGTGAGTTCAAAGCTTGCAAAAGGTATCCCAGTGCTGAGTCGCTGCACTGCAGCTAGGCCAACCTGCTTCAGTTTTCAAACTCAGCGATACTGCGCGGCGCCGCACGGTGTAAGAATATATATTCTTAGATTCTTAAGGCCCAACCACAAGGAATCGATTTTCGAGGGATTTTCGGCGTCATCGCCGGCCGGCTCGACGGCTCTCAACCACAAGACTCGGCTTCGACGTATTTCACGCGTGGCGCAATCTGGCCAGATCCTTGGCCCCGAATTTAGCCGATCAGTTTTGCAAAATGTTGCGCTAACAGGACAATAGTTTTTACTCCATAAGGACTTCTTGTAGTGCTCGGTCTTGTGGCGCCGAGCGAGCGCGAACCGGCGGCGCATTGTTCACTATGCCGCCGGCCGACGCCAAAAATCCGTCGAAGATTGCTCCCTTATGTGGTGAGATGGCGGTGTAGTAGCAGTACAGTATGTGGAACTCAAAGGAATTCCATGCTCTCAGGGGGAAGATTGCGCTTTAAGTAGAGTGTAATAGAACAGTACTGTAGTACTAGTAGTACTAGTATATTGCCTAGAATCGCAGTTTCGCCCGAAAGGCGAAGCATCAATTGCGATAGCAATTTAGTAGAGAGCTATTCGGAGTAGGGATAGTAGTTTTATCGGCTGCATAAACTTGGTCACATTCGCTTACTATCTGAATTAACAAGCGTGGTGTCAGCGCGCACAAGCAAACATGAATAGATCACACTGAATGATCGCAGACGACGACTGTCAAAACGCTGGCAGCAAGCGCAGCCGCCGCAGCGAGCGAATGTTCGTGCGGTCTATCGCTTCAACGAAAACTGAGCGGCGAATGCAAAAGGTCAGAGCCTTGTGGAGATAAGAGACGGTGCGGGCGACCGCCACAGCCGGGCAAAGTACGAGCGCATTGTTGGCAGAGTAGAAGCTGCGCCCCCCCTCCCTCCCGCGCTGCCTTCCCGCTTCTTGTTTTCGCGTGGGAGAATGAGTGGCCAGTTCCCCTTGCGCCCGGTTGCAAGATACGCCTTTGGTGCCGCAGCTCAGCGTCGCCCCGCCTCCCTCCCATACCCCACGGCCTTTCGCGCGACGGTCGCGTTTGCTTTCCGCCGTGCGTTCGCTCTCCGTGATAGCGTGCTTTCGCTCGCGCATACGGCGCGCGGCGACGATTTTATCGCCCTTGGACTTTATACGGAACCTCACGGCGACGACGAAGGCAGAAATCCGGTTGAAGTGTCCATATAATTGCTATCGCAATAATATTGGCTAGTGTACCGAGCACCCTCCTTTTACAATGGGGGAGCGTGGCGCCGTCTGCACTGAATGCCCATGGTGGCCGGCAGGTGTCGCAGCCGTGTAGGTGGGTGTGAAGTCCATATGTAGTAAAAGTACCGCCATCTACTCTTTCCTCCGCCGTCTCCTCTCCTAAAGCGCTTGTTTTTTCTTTACTTTTTGTTTGCGAAAGCAAGTCGACGGTAGCGCCCCTAGAAAGTCTTCCGGGCGCGCGCCGCGGCCGCCGCCGGCGACTGCGGCTGCGCAGAGTGACTTTCAACATGGCTCTGAGGCGAAAAAAACAAAAACAATAAAGAAGTGAAAGCGCCTGCTATCATCGTCCAATCGGAGATACAGGAGAGAGAGAGAAGCGGCGTTGATCAAAGGATGGTGGTACTTTTCTTATATAGGGAGTTTATGTGGGTGAAGAGTCACTGTATTGACCCTTTTCGCGGAGCAGTTTGATTTAGAGAAACGAGATGGCGCTTACGGCGGCGCGCCATACCTCTCCTCAGCAACCGCGCACGAATACGAAACCATTACCGCTTCTACCTTGCTTCTGTGCGATCAGCTGTCGGAAATGGAGCTGAGTTTTCGCTAACGCACTGTGCTCCATTCACTCTGGTTTGAATCCTGTGGATTGAAGACGTATGCAGTAGTTGGCTGCAAAAATAGTGACTGGCATATTAAGGAATGTAATGAATATGTGGGGCCAAGTTCGCGGACCGCTGCTGAAATTGTTCGTACGTGTTTCCGGCACTTCGAGATGTGCGGCTCTCCTCGAGGATACACAAATTTTCTCAACCGCCTGCATTGTATTGCTAACCTTCAAAGAAAGGGCTTCAGCCCCGGTACGTCGGCAAGAGTGAGTACTGCTCTTTAAACGATGATAACGGGAGTAGCGCCGCCTCCTGTCACAGTAGGTTTCGCGCACAGTATTTACGCACATCTACCCCAACCAGCACGGAAACTTATATCCACTCTTTCGCCAACGTGTCAAGAATAAGTCAATGGGCGCACACTTGAATGCGCGCTATATACGCGCAATAAATGACGGTACTACATCTATAGCGCACGAATGGTCGAAGCTGAATGTTTCGTGACGGTCCACAAGAGTAAGCGAGTTACTCGTGATAATACGCATTTGCTACAAGGTATTGCAATGTGCAGAACAGCTACGTTTCAAGCCTTGTGCGCAGCAAGAACAAATCTATCGGAACTGAGCACACCCGCGAGCGATTAGGCAGAAAATAATCAGATAGTGGCCGCACCGAGGAACTTCACTGTGTCAGAAACTGACAAGCCGCTGCTTCAAAATATTTGCCAAATAAAGTACAAAGAGCAAAACACACTAATCCTGATTCAATTCATGAGCGGAATGTTTGGATATAGCTTGAAATGCACATTTAGCCCCGCTTTTAGAACAAGCACAATATACGCTGCTTGCGCCGTTTGAACATAGGTTAATCAGCTCCGAAAGCGCTTTTGCATGTCCTCTGAAGCTGTGATCAAAGCTTCGTGCCGTTCACCCAGTCACCGTTTACGATATTTCCCAAAACAGAAGTTTTCTAAGCCGCGCCGGCGTCATACACTTCCATTGTAAACAAGGAGGCAACGGAGGCAGTTGAGGCAAGCAATGGACGCGTCACCACGTGATCAAACATGGCAGCGCCCACGGGATCGCCGCGAAAAGGGTCAATATGCTCCCTAAAATGCGGTGGCGCTGTCGTCGGAATTTATACCTACACCACTGGCGCGACCGAAGCCGGCGCGCCTTGCATACCAGCGCAATGCCTCAAGGAGACATTGACCAGCGTTAGGTTACCCTACCAGCGTCCCCTCTTTTGGAGAAAGTAGCGGTGGCGCTGGCGTCGCTCACTCTTGAAGCAAGTAGGCGCGCTCCGGCCTGTGATGGGTGTGTGCGTGCGCGCGTGAGAGCACTGCCGCACATTTGTGGGGCAGCAAAAAAAAAAAGGGGGGGGGGGAAGTTTAAATCACTGTTATGCACCTGCTGGGTACGCTCGCACGGACCAAGGCCGCAAGGTATCGCTCAGTACACCACGGCGCTAGAGTTACTGTATATGCTCCCTGCTCCCGTCCCGTAGGGAGCAGGGAGCAGGGAACAGTAACTCTAAACGGCGCTACGTCACGAAAATGCGGTGGCGCTGTCGTCGGCATTTAGTTTCACATGGTACGAACTCCGCCGCCGAGCCGCCTGCCCGTGTCGCGCCTACCATAGCAGCCGCTGGGTTTCGCGGGTGGTTGTGCGGTTTCATCTGTGAGGTCTTTATTCTATGGTTTTACAACGAAGGAAACGCAGTATGTCGACGAGCTGAGTTGCGTCAAAATACGTAAGAGGCTAAAGTTTTCATAGGTTTCCTGTTGATGAAAACAAACCGTCGCAATCAATGGGCCGCCGCGGTAAAAAAAGCCCGATAGTTGGATTGTGATACCAGATCATCCATTATGCGCGAAACATTTCGTAACCGTTAAGCTTCTTTTACTTCGAGTGGCGTGCATTAGCCAACCTATTTATGATCTTAGGATCGTTATTAGCATGCCATTACAATTTCTTGCCGCATTGTGGGAAAGCTAGATTAGGATTAGCCTTGAATGTAGGTCGAGCGAGCAGATTCCCCACAAAGCACGTCACATTCAAATTTATTTTTATTTAAAGAATTGAGCCACCTGCAGTGTAGATATCGTATATCACGTTCACATACGCAGGCAGCACGGCCACAGCTGTGTTAATTGCAGTGTGGATGTCATAAACACGCCTCAACGTGTCAAATTTCGAGCGCGACATAAAATGTGCAGTGTTGTACAGAGTTGGGGCGATCGGACGGCCGCGGCCAAAAGCTCAGGTTGCGCGGGCCTACACAAGCGGCGTCGCCATAGGGCCGCTACCTCGCCTGTCCCATCGCCGAGGCGATCGCTTCTATCGCCGGTCTAGGCGACGTAGAAATCGGCTACGGCTTGTTTTTAACATGAAGTAGTTCTTAATAGAAGAAAAATTACACCATCTGCCCGTAGGGGAACCCTGAGAAGTATGCGAAGCAGCCATGGGGTCGACTCAAGTTCCCATGGCAGGCGCTCCGCGTACGGGTTTGTACCTATCTGCCACGCTTAGCACGACACCCAGGGCGATCCCCCTCTTTCTCTTTACTCCCCTCCCCCCACCCTTTTTTTCAAGTGCAAATAAAGATTATTATTATTATTAGTTTTCAGTTCGTCGTTTCCGTTAGGTTGAGGTACGTAGCTACCGGCTTCGCTAGCCCGAAGTTCGGGATCGGTCTATCGCCGCTGCCATTTCGTGGCAGCGGCTCGAGCCCTCTTCTCCGCGGCGCCGTCCACGGCGCCGACAATGGCGTTGACGCTGGCGCTACATGTCCGTGGCACACATCGCGGCGTTGCGGGAGGAGAATGAGAGGTGCGGAGCGCGCGCGCGCGTCATTATACCGCGAGCACAGTGGCGCCCCCCAGCGGAGTATGCAGCGCCTACCGTCGCGCCTCTACCCTAAGCTGCTGCGCAATATCGCGCGCGGAGTCGCAGGTGTTGCCATTCGTTGCGCAATGCGGAGAAGAATTTGTTGCGCAATGCGGAGAAGAGAGGAGCGTCGGAGAGGAGAGATGAGACAAGGAGAGGAGGGGGAGGAGGATGCGCAGTGCGGGTGTGGACGCCGCACGGCGGAGGGAGGGAGGGAGTGACATAGCCCCGACCATAAGCTGCTTCGCATCTAATATCTCAAATTTGCGCGTGTTTCGTAAAGCAGCGCCCAGTACTCAAATTTGCGCGTGTTTCGTAAGCAGCGCCCAGTTTCGCCCAGCAGCGCCCACCTGCGGCTTTTATTCATACTTCTATTCATAAACCACTGGCGCGATCGGGAGCAGTGCTCCGACGGCATTTCGTCTCGCAGACGGAAACCAAGCGCCGGCCGTCTCAGCGAAGTGGCTCGGCTGGCTTGCGAGTACGACGTTTCGTTTGCTATTCGCACCAACGACACCGACAAAACCGATTCATTTAGGCCCACGCTAATCGTGTGGTCAAAAATAAGCGCATTATGATGAGCTGCAGGCCAGGTCGCAAGCGGTATCGGCCGTCACTGCGGCGGTCAGCGAGCTAGGCCTAGCGTCTCGTTCGGCCGTATCCTGATGGGGGCGAAATGCAAGAACGTGCACTGGGTGCACATTAAATAACCTCATGTCCACAGGCGCTGACTACGCGGGGGGGGGGGGGGGGGGCGGGGGGGGCTCGAGCAGGTTTATGGTAGTTTATGGTTTATTTTGAGTTGCCTCTACCTTTTCCCTTAAAATGTTAATGTGGCTCAAAGCTAATTGCATCATTGTTGACGCGGACGTGCGCGGCTTTTATTCATACTTTCGCTTTATTTCTGAAAATCCCGACAATAGGAAAACAAGCGCACTAGAAGCACCTACCTCAACCGTATTTTTTCACCTTCAACATGTTGTTTAATTTCCAGTGCGAACACCATGCACAGACACATTATATTTCAATGTGTACGCAGGACAAAGTTTATTATATTTTTAAAGAGAAAGAGGTAGCCAACTAACAATTATTTCTAATGATATGGATAGCCTATTTCTAGAGAATGAATATGTTTCTGTATGTTCAACAAGCTACAAATTGCGTTGCGCACTTTTTTGACACCGAAAAAGACCTGCAGACTTCAGTGACCCCTTCAGCATAGTCTTTTATCAACGGTGTGTGAAATTCACGTGAGTGATGTGTGTCTCAGCATTGCTTCTCTTCCCAGTATACGCACGTAATGCTAGCGACTCACGAAAAAAAAAAAAACATAATAATTTACAACATTTATTGGGGATGGAAACATCGCAACGTGCATGCAGAGTTCGTAAATATATATAATTAACTTAGCAACCGAAGTGACGCTAAGCCGGATTCTTTTGAAATCAGAATTAATAGCAGTCATGCACAGCAAAGCTTTTACTATAGACTCAGAATTAAAAAAAAAAAAAAGAGGCTGCAGTTTTGCCGCAAAGGCGAAGCAGTATAAGTGATAGCGAAGCATAAGACTATTACACAAAGGAAGATTCTTCCCGTATAAATCCGTATAAGAGCCGCACCCCCAAGTTGAAAGCAAATGTTTTTTTTTTTTTTTTTTTTTTTTTTTAATCCAACCGAGAAGCAATCGCATTCACCACTGATTCCGATCGCGCTCCACTGGGAATTTTCTCGCGGAGCGTACTTTCGCACGTCGCATCTATATATAAAAAAAGTCGGTTACAACTTAAGAAGGCAGGAGAGGCACCCCGCCCTGATCGCAAGCCGCGGTTTAGTCGCGGTCGCAAGCGCAGCAGCCGCTTGCTACCGCGACTAAAGAAATAGTCCCGCTGACGCGACTCAGTCCAGCGCGAAGCGCGGGCTGCCATGTCCTCTGTCGGCCTGGTCACCGGCCGTCCGGCTCATGACGTCAGTCTAGAGTGCGCGCCCATTGGTGGATGCTCGTGTGCATCGGCCTTTGAGGAGCAAATGTCGCTGCCTTCTAAAGTTGTACACGGCTATATAGATGGCGAGAGGAGGCGATCGCGGAGGTTTACGGCGGATTTCATACTCGTAGCTAGAAAAATTAGATACAATGGCCCGGTCCCATGTAAGGCTCGTCAAAATTGCAGCAAAAAGGTGCGGCCCTCACATGAGTCTGTATGTTGGCTATATCGCCTATATGAATTGTAGTAACACTGGCTTACTAATTAAAATAACAAACATCGTGCAATGCACCGACCATGTAAGCCTGTAAATATCTCACTGGATGACCACGAGCACTCGCTATCACAACGCTGGCATTATGAAGAACGCCGGCAGCGAGGACGAACGGTTCGTACAGCCATGTGTATCACCGCGACTCCGAAAATTAGATTCATCAGCATCTGCATATCTTTATGTCCACTACAGGACGGCCTCTGTCAGCAATCTCCAATTAACCCCGTTTCTTAATTGAGGATATGCGATCTGCAACACTTGGGCGCGGAAAAACAGCCTAAGAAGGAAGACAGCGCGCATGAAGTTAGGAGCCATCCCTGCTCGCCAGGCGCGTAGCCAGGGGGGGGGGCTGATGGGGCGTCAGCCCCCCCCCCCCCCCCCGAAATTTTTTCGTGCCGGCATGCACCGCCGACCAAAACTACCACCGACGCCGGGAATAATAATAATAATAATAATAATAATAATAATAATAATAATAATAATAATAATAATAATAATAATAATAATAATAATAATAATAATAATAATAATATTAATAATAATAATAATAACAATAATTTACTTCCCATGAAAAGAATGACATGGTGGAGTTCTGGATAAAAAGTTGTACGCAGGCAACTTGACCAGCCCAAAAACCCATCAAAGGCAACAGAGGGCGTCGGGCGCTCACATGTGAGTAAACAGATGGGAAGGTGTCAATTAAAAAAAAAAGTGTATACGAGACAGGTAGTAATACACTTTAACAATTAGAAAAACAAGTAGTCTGCATTAACAAGGAAATATTGAATTTATAAATGAGCATTATAGATTACATAAAGAAAGTCTTATTATACGAAAATAGGAAAAAAAAAAAACATAACATAGCACTATATTCAGTGCAGCATAAACTAAAGCAAATGAAGGGGGGAAAAGTTATACAGTATTGCATATGAACAAACTCATTAAACAACAAGGATTAGTTTGACTGAAAGTAGTTGTGCAGGCTGCATAAGGACAGAAGGTCTGTTTCTCGTAAGGCGAGGTTATTGAGTAAAGTCGGAAGCGTATGTCGAAGCATTTGTTGACCATAATTCATTCTTGAGTGCAGAATGTTCCATTGTTCAGGTGTCCTAGTGTCATAGGCTGCGACATGTTCGTGTAGGCGAGCTATGTTCAATCATTCTACATTGTCTACAATGTCTTTTTCACGCTCGAAAGACATTTCGGCACGAACATTGCGAACTCGGGCTGGATTTCGTGGCACCTGTGGTGGATTTCGTGGCACCTGGGGTCACGTAACGCAAGGAGCCCCATCCGAGCCCAAACTTTCAAGGGCTTTTCGATAGCGAGCGGGCGCGTTGCGGCATCTCGCAGCGGCCGCGGAATCTACGGAGTGCATGGATTTCAATTCCGAAATTTTATGGGTGTAAAGTTCTCATAAACTTTTGACGCGAAAGGTGCACTGACATTTCCAAAGGCGTGCTTCAAAAGATTTTCAATTCTGGAACTTTATGGGGTTAATGCTGTTATAAACTTGGACCAACATGCGTGCACTGGAGCCCTCATGTCCAAGCCGTTCCAGAAATGAAAGCACGCGCTCGCAATCTTCCACACACACGAAAATACTAAATATTACCGTGACTGTGAGCTAGCAGCTGATAATTTTCTCCAAACATTTTCAGGACGCGTGCCCAATGTGATCGATCAGCTGGACCAGGGCAGGCAAAGTAAAATTTGAGAAAACAGGAGAAAGGAAATGGCCTATTATTGAGGAAATTCTTTTTGCGGGCTACAAGGTCTGGCTCTTGTTGGCCACCGGGACAGTGGCCCTATGGATTCAAGCCTAGGCCCCCCTGAAAATACAGGTATTTTCAGAGCGCTTCTTCGCATGCGAGCTGATTGTGGAGATACGTACATATCTGAAGAACCATTTGGAAAGTTGCCCCAGTAATGCCTCGTATTTAAGCCCAGATGCACAAAACCAAATTATAGAAATTTGTGGCGAAATTATCAAAGAAAGCCTAGTTGCATAAGCAGGCTGTTTCTCCATACTTCCTGACGAAACGACGTATATTGCTGGAATCGAACAGCCTACTGTTTGTGCAAAGTACCTAAACAAGGATGCCAACGACATCCGAGGGAGTGTTTTAGGTTTTAGCACCGGAATAGACGCCCATCTCTCATTGCGACTGCAGGTTCTATGTAAATGTGTACAAACTGTTCCAGATTCTAGTCACCCTTCCAGTGACCACTGCCAGCGCAGAGAGAATATTTTTTTACAAGAGTTTACTAAAGAACTACTTGCGCTCTACAATGTCTGTGGAACGCATGGTTAGACTGGTGCTTTATACACCCACAGAGACGTCGGCATCAACGTGTCCGAAGTCATTGACCGCTTCGCTCAACTTCCCCGCCGAGAGAAGTTTGTCCTTTAGATAGCGAAGCAGCAAAAATCAATGCAAGTAAAAAGCTCTATTCCTTCAGGTCCACGAGCTCGTAATTATGAAAACGCATGACTGTTCGTTAGCTTTTAAAACCGCAGAAATTTTAGCCGTTTATTCTAGCAGTTAGCATCATGATCAAAATTATCATGCGAATACGAAAATTACGAGGACATCAATAACCAATTTTGACCGACCTTGCTCATTGAAAGCCCGGCCCACGATGCATTTGCCAAAAATACACTCGGATATTGGGTAGTAACTTGCCGCATCATCTGTGGCTTTCGTTTGTCCTTTTCTTTCCTTTTTAGCTACCTGCTTTTCTTTCTTTTTTGAAACGAAGCAAAACCCTCCTTTAATTTTGGGTGCAGAATAATTGTTGCCGCTGTACAGGCAGTTAAATTACACATTTTCGTACTGATGTCTGCATTGTTCCCCTATTATTCTATCTGTATGGTGCTGTCGCGACCGCTGCATGGCCCGAGTACATATCACGATGTCTGCGATCATAGTTTTGTTCTTGCCTAGATCATCTGTCTTTCTGTGGCGAAGTTTACTATCTCTGACTCCGCAACGTGTTTATTTGTCTTGTTTGACGCATAATATACAGTGACGTTTGCTTAAATACGTAGATTTATTGGAGACTTAGACGTACATTTAAATTATCTTGTTGCGAGGTGTTGTGTATACAAGCAGTCAACTTTGTTCCTAGAGACTCTTTTTTGCCCTTAGCGAGTTGTATCTTCGCATTTGTATATTCCATTCTATCTTCGAATTTCTAATGTATATTTTGCAGAACTCCTACTTTTATGTGACTGCCACAGATACGAAGATGAGAGGATTGCCCTTCGGACGGCTTTGGGGCACTTCTTTACGGAGGAAAATATCTTGGGCGCGTGGCCTCGTGCGTCTGCTATAGTGTGCAGGGCTACAAAGGCGCTGCTGTGTTTTTTGAAGTGCACAAGCCTGTATGACCGCCTGTGACGAAACTCAGCGATGAACGCTTAACTGTATATGTGCAACGTGTGAACTGGGAAATTCTCTCTTCCTTATCTTTCAATCCCTTCTCCCCCTTCCCCCGTGCAGGGTAGCTAGCCTACCGGGCTTAGCATGGTTAACCTCACTGCCTTTCCCTTATGACTTCTCTCTCTCTCTCTCTCTCTCCTACTTTTTATTTGCACTCACTGTTGCGAGTATAATCTCGGTGTAATTACAATACACGACCGGTAACAGCTGCTCCTGCGCAATCTATTGCAACGAGGGACAGCGTCATTGAGGTTTTTCCCTGGCCGTTGCATATGTGCAAAAATGTAAACAAGGTTCTTGAATGACGAAGATTCATCAAAATATTTGTCCTCAACTTATTCATTAGATGGCCTTTACGTTCTTCATATCAGCTGTATACACTGCTTTGCTGGTTTCGAACTCATATAGTTCTAATGTCCGTGTGATATTTTCTTTCCTTATTAAATAGACAAAAAAAAAAAAACGCGGCCGCATTGATATCAGTTATTTCTGCCAGAATTTTTAGGACCTACGAATATATTCTTTTATGAAAAAAACTCATATTTTACTTGACAGTGCGTAGCATTCAATAATTCGTTTGCAGCATCTAATATACAATGGCATTGGCAATGCAGTTATTATTCATGTATTTGATCCCTCGACAAATTCTACAAGGAGGCCGCGCTGCAACCTCAGCCCCCCCCGAACAAAATTTCTGGCTACGCCACTGCTGCTGGCCCTTGATCATTGCACCCCCCAATGATTACCAAAAATTGGATACGGAACGCGGGTCGCGTAAGCGTCAACCGCGCATAGTCATTCGCAGCTGCGGCAGGGCTAGATGAGAAGGGGCGTGCTCTCCTCCCCATGCGCGCATTTGATCATGTGACCTCCAACTAACCCGAATATTGACCGCGTGGGAAGGACATGCATACTGTCGATCAAGCTGCCATCCTTTTCGGCTCAGTGTTACGCGCTTTCTCTCGCACCCACAGTGTATGGGTCGCTCACTCAAATGACTTTTGGACTTCATACGGAATATCACGGCGACGACGACAGCGAAAATTTTCCTGGAGTGTCGATATAATTGCTGTCGCAATAAAAGGAGAAATAGAAAACAGGCAACGAGCTCGCTTCTACCGCGGACTGCGGACATTGCAATGTGCACCGGCTGCAAACGCAGCATGAGCACCAACGACAAAACCAACAGCGGGCACCTCGATTATCGGTACTTCGCCAGAACTCGTCTGACGCTGAAAAGGAAGCGTATTTTCCACCGTATAAGCACCAGCGGAAACATACCACTAGGCGCACGGGGAGACAGCGCACGAGAAGGGACCACCCATCCCGGGTGGCCCAAACTTGAACTCGGCGCAGATTAACTCTAAAATGAAGCGCGTGACCCACATATGTATGGCAGAGGCAGGAAAAGTAGAAGTTGAGGACCTGTGTGTTCTAGCCGCTAGGCGAAAGAAGACTCCACGCCGCTATCAAGAAGGTTCCTCAGCTAACGTGTTTCCATCAGAGTGGCATGCACCGCCGGAGGTTCTTTGAAGTACTTGACACAGTGCTGTCTTCGTTAAACAACAGGGTATCCACCTGATATGTGGCAGCATAACTCCCACATTGAGCAGCTTGCCATAGGGAAGTTCTACGGTGAGGACCTTGAACCAGGACGCCTGATTTTGCACAGATATAGGCTGATTGACATTTTAAGCCAGCAAAGGTCGGCATTATTGCACGCATTTGGGGACGTCGTGCACATGTTACAGGGGGAAAGGGCGAACACCTGCGAAACCTTTTGCCGGAAATGGCCAAGCTGGAATGGCCATACCGGTCTCGTCGACCACATCCGAGAGGTCCTTTTCTTGCCTTCGGCGACTGAAAATGCACTTGCGGTCGACGACTGGACAAGCCCGTTTGAACCATCTGGCAATTTTTTCACGCCCACAACGAACTCTCCCGCAAAATAAATTTCATTAAGATTACAGACGACTTCGATTTCCAGATCAAGTGCCCGAACGAACATTTTTTCAATGATGGTGAAATCATCGCATCAGACAACGAACTGATGTCTTTAATAGGAGAGAGAAAGGCACCAAATTACAAGTCAAAGCAAACCACCTGGCTTAGAAAACAACGCAAAAAGCTATACACAAGAACGAAAACGGGGTACATAACAGCGCAAGCAGAGTGAGGCCATTTGGGTAAGAAAAGACGCATGGTTGCACTATTTGTAACACTCCCCAGTCCATGCTGTGAATTTTCCTTATTAATTTTTATTCGTCATATGCTGCATTTGCCGCTCAATAACACAATCCACGGTGTTCCTACATTTGCTATCCAGTGCATTTGGCGCTTTTGAGAAATCGCTATCTTATTTATTTATCTGTTAATATGTTTATTTATTTGGGCACCTGATCATTTTTACTCTCTAATCTTTTATTCTGCCCCCGGAAAATAAACGAAACCAGGGGCATAAGGCATGCTTTGACAAGTAATGAAACTATTGCGTTATGAAATCACATTATACTTATTCGTCAAAAGTTGTGTTCAGAGATTGTTATATATCGTTTAATTTTTATATATGTTATGTCTTATCTTCTGAATAACTGACCTTTCGTCAGAAAAAGATTTCTTGATTGTATCTTTTGCATTAAAACATTTACAAGGCGTTACATGGCTTTTTTCATTAATGTGTATTTGTGCGACCGTAAAGCGCAGAAAACAAATGTAGCTCCCTAACGTACGTGTTTAACTGAATCCGCTTGTCGCATGGCTCATCCGAGAGATACCACTCTCTTGGTGGTAAGAGGGGACTCAGGCTGTAGAACTGAATTGTCTCCTACTCTGAGGTCTTGCAAATACTCGTATAAGCTCGTCACGTCAGTGAACAATCTTCCAAGGCCACTCGAAGTTTCCAGTGTAATTTTTTATTAAAGGTTATATATATATATATATATATATATATATATATATATATATATATATATATATATATATATATATATATATATATATATATATTGTACCGAAGCACATCGGCACCAGCTCTGTGCCAGCCACTGTGGAAGAAGACGTTGACGATCGTGTGGTTCGCGCTAGGTCGGTTTCGAACGAACCAGCTTGTTTTAAACGTCAATTGCTTCGTCAAGTCTACCTGCCGAATACTCTTGTCACTATATATATATAAACATGGTGTCTCAGCTATCACGCAGCACGATTTAAACAAAAAGAGGAACTGCGTTACGCGAAGCCAACCTAGTGCGTATTGTTTCCAGTACCACGGCCGCTGGATAAAAAAAAAAAAAAAAAAAGAAAAGGTGCGGCCTGCTGCGTGCATCGAAAACGGTATGATCCGCCGCGGCGCCACACGCCGGGGTCTGTTGTCTGGCATCGGCATAGCAAATGCGTCAGGAACGCGCTTGGAACGCCGTCGCGCGTGCCAGCCGACGGCGTGTTCCATCGCCGATGACTAGCGCCGTTCGGCCCAGCCAAGCGGCCGACAATGCAACTACGGCTGTCACATCACGGCCGGACTGGAGAGGCGCGCGCGCTTTCCTTCTTACGGCCTTCTCATTGCGGCTGTTTCCCCCTCACGCCGCGCACCCGTGGTGGCGCTGCGACCCTACTGCTGCTAAAGCCCCTTGATGTTAGAAAGTAGCGACACGCTTTGATCTACGCCGCAACACCCTCGCCGGCGCGGTCAACCTCCTCTTTTTCTCCCCCTCTTTCGCGGAGGCAGTGAATCCGCCACGCTGAATGGCTGCGGCGCTCGAGACTGCCCCGTCAGGTGACCCTGACGTCACGAAAACGGCGCGAACCTTGCTTTCGCGCGCCTTTAGTTTCTCCCGCTCGCCATGAGCAGTCCAAGTGGTGGTCGCCCTGCCGCTCCGAACGTGTGTTTTCCAAGTTTTTCCATCCTTTCGTAGGAATCTGAGATTCGTTCTCCGTGAAAATGCCTTGCTGCTGTGCGTTTCAATGCAGCAGCAGGCCAGAGAAAGGGCAAGCCTTATTTTATATCCCCCGAGGTGAACGGAATGTCGTGCGTCGGAAGCAGTGACTCCATAACATCGGGAGAAGGGATTTCGCCCCTTCTAAGCACGCCGTTCTTTGCGAGGTGAATGTTGCAGCTTTCGTCATATTTGTGGATGAAGTTGCATGGAGATTTTAATGCTCTTCGCATAGCCGGACTCTTCGTTCAGTTTAATACAGAGCACCGATAACTGTGCATATAGTTTTTTTTAAGTGAGTCGGCTGAAATTTTCGTTGACTCTTCGAGCCGTGACAAAGCTTTCGCGCGTGCGTTAGTTTTCAAATGTATGTAATTTGTGAGTTAATGCCTGTAACTCATATTTTGTAGTTGTGTGCGTGTTTGTGTATGTGCGTGCTTGTGTGCGTGTATGTGTGTGCATGTATGTGTGTGCGCGTGTGTGTGTGTGCGTGTGATCCTTGCGCCTGATACTTGTGAAGCCAAGGAACTACTTTACTCTTATTGCGTGCTTAGTGTATGTTTGCAAAGTTTCAATACTGCGAGCATATTCTTTTCTTTATGTACTTTATGTTGCGAAGGCATGAACCGCAATATATAGGTAGATAAGTGGTATTATGTATTATTCGCGCATGCTCATTAAGTACAAGTCACGCGCTTCTGATAATCTCCCTCAATTCTGATAAACTTGACATCTTGAAGTCTGTAAGTTAATTATCAAGTGCCAGTCTTAGCAGTTTCCGTGTAAGCAATCAGCCTTTTTTTTTTTTTGAGAGAGAGACTTAGGTTACTCCCAGAGGTGATGGAATGTAATTTCTCTTCGTTTCATAGTGACGGAATACAGGCGCGTGTGTAAAGTTCTATGTTGGCTGTTTCGCAAACACAGCACGTATTTCGCACAGTGGCATTGGTACAAAGGCTTTTGACCCACTCATTTTGGGGAATTCACTTTAAGTAAACTATCACATTTCTTCTTCGTTACCTTCTCTGAGCCGTTTAAGAGCGAAGATAGTGAACCAAATTCTCGTTTATACTCTACGCTGCTTATATTGTATGCACCCAATACACCTCCGCGTTACGGACAACCCAAGTGGCGACGTAGAGGTAAACAATACAGCCACTGCTTGGTACTCATTTTTTCGGAGCGCTTCCGCTTGTATTTATCGAAGCGTCCTAAAAAAATGGCACGACGTTCTATCGGAAACGTACTTTCGTCATGACAGTTTCACAAGGGATAAATTCCCATACAACGCTTCAAAGGGCCGAATAAACAAGCGCGCGCATTGATTCTAATGCGGCTGCAGCGAGCCACTGGAGGGTTCAGCGCCGCGCCGGCCCGGTGAGGAGGAGAAATCCGAGGAGAATTGAGGAGGAAAGCGCGCGCGTGGGGGAGAGTGTCGCTACTTTCTAACATCAAGGGGCTTTAACTGCTGCCGCCGGCGCCGTCGGCGCGAACTGAAGGCGAGCGTGCGCTCGCTCCCCTCTCGGCCGTGCATGCTCGCATTATTTGGAAGTGCCATGCACTGATAAAAACTTTCTGACCCTTATTCCTATAGAACTACCGCGCAGTTTTGTCTTGCCTAGTAATGGGTCTGAGTCGGCAAATAAATTTCCGCGCAACGTGCAGTGTTTGCACAGAACGAAACGCCAGGCTTGGATTTGCGTCATAGCTCTGAAGCCGTAGTGCTGGTATTTTGTTTGAGCACCACTCACATTAAAAACAATTAAGGGATGGTGCTGCACATTCGGTGAAAACAAGTATTTATTTACGATGAAACTAAAAACAAACTGAGCATTTCCTTCACTAATACCGCATTATTTGAAAACGGTCATGTCGAGCACATCACTTCTTGCTGAAATAACTCCCACCTGGGACACAAATTCAAAGCCTAAAGTGTTTCCTGGATGGCTTGTGCGCATAAGTTATTGACTTCTCGTTCTTGTCGGTTATCTTCTGGGTGTAGTTGATCAGAAGTATTCTGACAAACTTCTCGGAAATCAAGCCGGCAGACCTTATCGCGTGGCTGTTGTCGACGCCTTCCGGACAACGTAGCAGCGGCGAGTTTTCAAGATGTGGCTGAATGAGGATTCGTAGTACTTCCAGCACATTTGTCCGTGGAAGGTGCAGGATAGCTTTCTCAAAAAAGCACACAATTTTGTCCAACAGTGCCACAAACTCGGCTTTTGGATAGTGCAGCCTGCTAAAATCTTGGCTTTGTAGAAGCGTGTACAGAGGATCACTTCTCTCGTGCGTTTCAAGGAGAATTGAACAAGCGTCACACTCAAAGTCACTTATTAGCTTGGCGATGTATCCAGCGACATAAACCAAACCAGAGTACGTGACAGAGGGTGATGGGGTGTCTGGATATTCCGCAAGGTCATTCAACTCCTCAGTCAGAGACTGTGGTAGCGCTGCAGCCAGCTCTTCGGCATCACCACAAGGTATTGTGAGCTTCTTGCCAATTGGGGTCTCAGACTTGATAATGTGATCAAGCGCAGTCGTCACTGCTCTAGCGTCGAGCATGTCATTTCCTCCGCACATGAATCTTATTCTTCCAAAGATGGCCTCAATGGGGTCGCTGTTCAGCTTCCGCGTAAGGACGCAGTTGACATCATTCCGCAGAAGAAAACGTGCAGTTTCGACTGTAGACTTCGTCGTAAAGCGCAAGGCTTCAAATGTCTCACAAGTGAAACCATCCTTTCCCCGTGCTTTCGAGTTTTCCTGGATGCCTTCTATGTAGCTGGTGAACTCGTTTGCAAGCCACAGCAGCCGAGGGTCGTCTGTATTTGATATCGGGCTCTTTTGGCCGCTGCCGGCATACGTGGTATCATGGATATCGAACCATCGTTTGATTGTCTTCATAAAGTGAATGGTTGAACTTGCTTTGCTGAACACGTAGAGGGTAGAGTCACCGCCTGTGTTTTCTTGGAGGTGCTCAATAGCTGCAATTACTTGTGGAGAGAATGTTTGCACTGCCCGAAGGACATTCATCTTCTCCAGGTTTGTAGGGTAGACATGTTTCTTGGTTAGGTTTCTTGCCAGTTTGACTGTCATGTCCTTCTGGTGCTCGTACAGCTTTTGGACAAATATGCCAGAGATGTCCCCTACGCCGTCTGTCAGTTCTCGTTCAAGAAATTGACTCCGAACGTTTTTTAGTACGTGGCATGGGTCGAAGCTTAGGAAGATCACCCGATTGTCATCATGTGGATGCTCCACTACAGTCGATAGGCAGCCATTTCCCATCAGCTTAAACATTGTAGTATTGGCGGAATAATTGTCCGTCACAATGCGCAGAATCAAAAATCCGCACGACTCAACAGCGTTGATCACTTCCTTAGTCCATGCAAACAGGTCTCTCCCGCTAAGTTGCTTAGTGAAATAGTACGAGCAGGGAATTCTGTAGGAGCTAGCGATGCCGTGAAGCACAAAACACAGGACCCTGTTTGCAAGGGTTTCCTTTGAGCCACCTGGTGTGTCACTGCTAGGCTTGTCTCTCAAGCCAAAGACTGCGTCCGATTTCCTATCGTATATGCATTTCGGCTTGATGCTAGCCTCGTCAATGATTAGCGTTGCCATATGCTGCTTAGAGCTGAGTAAGGAAGCTTCAAAAACCAGTCTTTCTCTCATCGCAGGACTCATCCCTGTCGTTGTCGGGCTTGGTCCCATGTACCGCTGCAGCGTGCACTTTGCTGGCAGTGTCAGCAGCTGGGATGTCCGAGCGTGATCGTACCCCTTAGGCGAAAAAAAGCGCCACACGACACACTCTCTGATTATCTCCTCTGGGTAGCACGGTCGCTTCTGCCCATAACTGTCTAGTTGATGAAGGAGAAAGATGGCCTTCTTTTCACCCTTTGCAGAATCAGCAACAACTTCTTTGACAGAAGCATGCCTCTTATTTTCCCGATAGAAAGCGTTTGCTTTCCTTGCAGCGTCCAGCTGCTGTTGGAGTTTGCTACACTTCGAACGGTGGTACGCAGCTTGTTTACGAAGCCTGCCGATAAGCGAAACATACGCACTTACTCGCTGGGCGTCTTTATTTGCCGTTTGAGTGCAGACATTATGTTTCTTGTCAGCGAAGTCGTCCTGCGATTCAGGAAGGTCGACCGCACCTTCTGGCTCCGCTTTTCGCTTACTTGGTTTTGGAGCAGGGACAGAACATCTAGATGCGGGCTCCTTACGAGGCTTCTTGGCACTCGGCACGAGGTAACTTGGGTACTCGTCGAACACTGTTGGCACAACACCAGGTAGAAGTTTCCTGATTCGGCACCCAGGCACGTAGTCAGTGGAGAGGAAATGCCGGCTACAAACGACAGTTGACGCCGACTTGTCGTTGACAACCAAATTTTCCCTTGAAATGTTTTTCAGCCACTTAGCCACCAGTTCTGCATCACTCGGGAATTGATGAAAGGAAACGCCTTTAGTCCTACTTGACTGCGACTTACAGTGCGGTACGCAACAGTACACCATGGTCTCGCTGGCCGGTCCACAGCAACCGATTCACTGCTTCGCATTGCAAGGCATATCCCTTAGAATGCAAAAGCTACGAGTCAAAGGTGCTCAAATCACGACGTATCTGGCTAGCAGCATCCACTCTGTCGAACGATGCAGCACATGACATAAAAAGAGAATGTCAGGACGGCAGTAGCAAGAAGCTCCCAAAACTACAACTACAGCTAGGGTGCCTCGATGCCCAGCGCCGCCGTCCAGGGTGGAGACAACCCCGCTGGCGCCGCCATATTGTGTCACACGAGCTGAGACTCAGCTACGCTTGCGTTCATAAAGTGTTACTCGCGGCGCGCTTCCAAATGCTTTCCCTTGATGAGGATTTTTTTATCGGTGTCCCATCTGCATATCTTTATAACCAATAGCCGTTAACTCGTCGAAGGTCGAAGACGTAAATGTATGGCGCCGGGAACATGCCCCAAGTTGCCTAATTCAATCACATTTAATATGCCGTGTGTATGTTTAAAATACGCACTACTTTTTTTTGCGCTTCGATGCTTGGTATATAAGGTTTGCGACCCCCTGTGTGTGGAAGTTTTTCTTTTTCGCTGTTGTATTTTAGTTTACACGTCACGCCTCCTTTACCGTAGCCAGCCACTCGCTCACGGCGGTTAGTTTCCCTTGCGTTGCGCGTGCTCTTCGCGTTCGTTGCAATTATTTGACGATATCTACGCGCAATTTTTGCTTTCTTTGCCCACAAAACTGTGTGCTGACAGGATTAAGCTGGTGTAAAAATAACTGCGATGTGAAAATAAGGTTTAGTTAGTGCTGTAGAGAAAAATGTAACGTAACTTGTCTGTGTCAATCTTGCGTAGTACACACAAGAAATCAAACGATGCACAAAATACAATTACTCATAATGTCTAGTACAATCAATCATGAAAGAGATATGTACATGAAAAATTATATGTACTGTGGCGCCTGAAGGTTATGTTGAAAGACGAGATAAAAAAATTAATTCGCAAGGTAGGCTCGACACACAATTCGGGATAGAGAGAGTTTTTTTAATTTATTCATTACATGGGGGGGTTCAAGTGAGTACATCAACCTTATTACACACAATATAAATCGAAAACGAATGCAAAGAAGAAAACGCAACCGCGGGTAATATTAATCAAGATATCCAGCCAGAATACATACATCAGCTACCATCGAATACGTCGCATCAGCCAAACACATCGATGGCGAGTACAGAACATTTCATAAATAACCATTAGAACACTGATAACTACATTGAAAAAATAAACAACACTGCATACATATCACGTACAAAAACCGTAAATGAAACTAAGACAGTCAAATACAGATTAGCAATGTTTTTCACTTCGAAAATATAGTCCATGATGATGTAGGGCTGTTGACTTTAACAGACGGCGCCCATCTTGTCGATTTCCCTCGTACTGGTCATCTTCAAAGTGCTTCTAAGTACAGGTAAAACAACAAAAGTGATTATTGATATGAAAAGTTGCCTTGTAAATACAGAGAACCCATTAGAGTGCTTAAAAATAAATTTTAGCAAAAGCAATGCTGTATTACCTCGCTTCACACGTTTCGAAGAAATGCACAGGCTACAACAGACACCATGCCAGAAAGCGCCGAAACATTTTGGTCCCATGATGCCCCTTAACTCTACTACACCTGCGCATACCGTGCACAGGCATTTAAAGACCGTCACAGTACCCACTACGATCGGGAATGAGCACGAATGACCATCGGCTTACGATCACCACGCTACAAATATGTACAAGTCTAAAAAATCAGCTATGTAACGTAACACCCTGAGGTCCGCAAGATATCTCCTGAGAAATCAGAGAAAATCACAATGTTTTGCTTACCACGTACAAAACAGCCGCTCTCCCCAGACGAAGCACTGCGTTCTTTAGTCCCAAATAACCAGTATCGAAAAAAAAAAAAAAGAAACAAGAGACACACACGATGTGTGCTTCCCGTGAAAAAGGAAAATAGGTGGCTTACGTGACGATTCGTAGCTAATGTAAGACTATTTCGCGGCTAAGCATCTTCGTCAGTCCTTAAAATAAGGGTACAGACTGCGCCCATCAAAACGAAAAAAGCCTATGCGACGTGCGCTCGCAAACCATACGCTACTCAGACAGCATCGGTGCAGTGCTTACTTAGTTCGTGAGCGAACGTAGGTACGTGAGCGAGGATCAGAGAATACTTTCTTATTTAAATGAAAAACACGGTGCGGTAGTCTAAACATTCTTGACACTTACCTCGCAAATGCAGGAGTTATCTGTTGCCTTCCAGTGATCGCGCGTTACTTGGGCTTCCCATCTCTTCCGTCGCTCTGGGTGCCGGGGGAAGCGAAAACAACGCAGTCCTTTACGCGTCGATCCGGCGCACTTGGGAACACAACAGCCCGTCATGTCGACACGATGCACTTGATAGCTTGTCAGTCATGCGGCTGAACACTGTCTAGCAAGTAGAAGCGTCCGCGAAGCATCCGCGCGCACTGTGCCTCGAACTCAGCACCGGCACCAAGCAATCGCAACGGCTCGCTGTGACACAATATGGCGTCGCAGCGAGAAAGCGGCGGCGCGGGGGCGGTCAAAGGTTGGCACCACCCTGAACGGCGGCGCTGGCATCGAGGCACCCTAACTACAGCAGGGTCGCTGCGCCCTCACGCGGCGAGCCGTGACGTTACCCGCGGAGACGCGCTCCCATTGTGCCCGAAGCGATAGCGAAGGCCGTAAGGAAAGCGCGCGCGCCTCTCCAGTCCGGCCGTGGTCACATTCGCTCCCACTGCAACGCGCCCGACGCGGCAGGCCGCACCTTTTTTTTTTTATCCAGCGGCCGTGGTCGGGGCATGTCGGGCGTCTGTCGGTGTCCGCGCGCCTGCAGGTGTTATCTCTCCGCTCTCACTCCCTCTCCCATAGCAACAGCTGCGGGCGCGCGCGCTTATCCTCGCCTCTAGCAACCGGAGTTTGTGGTGCGGGCGGAGTAGCGGAGGGTGAGTGGAGAGGAGGAGCGCGCTCTGGCGTGTGAGGGCGCTCGCATCGCGGGAACTCGGCGGAGCTCCCGCGTGTGTGGAGAGAGTGTACGAGAGGGTAGGTGCAGTGCTT
The DNA here is from genome assembly GCF_013339745.2 of Dermacentor silvarum. Taxonomy (NCBI): domain Eukaryota; kingdom Metazoa; phylum Arthropoda; class Arachnida; order Ixodida; family Ixodidae; genus Dermacentor; species Dermacentor silvarum. The sequence continues at coordinate 237,835,302 of NC_051154.1, read as the reverse complement.
CGCCGCTCCTTCTCTCGCCGTTCGCTCTCTCTCCTCCCTGCGCCCCACTCTCCCTTTCGCTCGCTCGCACGTATATATAAATGGAGTGAAGCGCGCGCCTCACTCTCGACCGTTCGCTGGCTGGGCGCCTCTCAAGGCGATGGCAGAAGTTTACTTTCTGCTGCTCTCCTCCAACGGATAGCTAGTTTGTTTAGTCTCCCAGGCGTTCCATTTCAGACAGTCCGTTTCTTGCACCCTTTGCCTAGCCAGGCGATCAACCAGTTCGTGGTGGACTTTCCTTTCCGCCGCCGAACAGGCCGGACGTGTTTCGAGCGAGCTCCTCAACAACGACCACCACCAAGGCCACGAGCGGGGAAAGCGGCGTCCGTCTCGGCTCCCTTTTCTCCTCGACCTGGCGGCCGGCCAATGACTCCGACCATTTTCGACCTTTTCTAACCCTTGTGATCTGCTACGCCACCGACGCGCTAAGCATAGCGCGCAACGCTCGACTCTGAGCGCCTGCGCAACGCGCAGCTGCGTTCCACGCCACACCTGCGGCCGACGCCGCCCGTTTTCACCACCTCCGCCGAAACCGTTCGTGACCATCCAAGCCGCCGACATGGCATACTAAGTCGAAGGCGTCTCCATCACCCCTGCTGAGCTAGAAGCCGACTCACGATGGATCCGTGGCGTGAAAGCACACCGTGCAGCCGCGGCCCACCAGGCCATCGCCTCAACGCCGCCTGCCTCGCCCCCATCCAAGACCCCTACTCCACCGCCAGCCATCACCCCCAGCACTACCACTCTCCGTCGTCACGCTCCCCTCCCTCGTCTCCCAGCAGAGGACTTCAAAATCGTTTTCAGACCGGGAGGGGGGCTTGACCTCCGCACTACCACTAACGGAGCCCTGCTACAAATCCTCTGCACGCTTGCCACCATCGACTATGCCACCGCCCGCACCGCCGACCGTGTACGGATCAATCCGTACAACAACTCCCTGACTATCAGCACCCCATCTGAACCCCGCGCTCGTCTCTACCTTCGGGTATCGGAACTCCGCCTGGGTCCCACCTCTTACCCCCTGCGTGCCTACATGGCAGCACCCGACAACGCCCTCCGCGGCATTATATACAACGCCGTGGACTCCCAAACCCAGGACGAGATCGTCCAAGATCTACAAGCCATGAATGTCAACACCCCCTACGCCATCGCCGACGCACGCCAGATGGGGCGCTCGCAATCTATCCTCATCACCTTCGTCGGCACTACAACACTCCCCAGTGCCATCGTCTTCAACTGCGGGATCTACCGCTGCCACCCGTTCCGCCCGAAAGCCGAGGCCTGCACTAACTGCTGGGCTCCCGGCCGCGTATTTACAATTGCTAGTAGGTACAGCGTTTGACCGCTGGCGCCACGCTGCGCCGCTCGCGCGTACCATGTTTGTAGCCGCCGCCCTTGGAACGGAGTAGGCGTTGACGGAGAAAACGCTGGGCTGGTGGTGACTAGCCTGCTGTTGGGATCGGTGGTATTATAAACGCATCACTGTTTTGATGATCCAAATATAATCTCACTATCAGGGAGGGAGCAGTCTACCTGACTGGAGCAGTATTTTTTTTATTTGGGGTGTTGCTACGCTGCGCTCCGCAACACCCCAACGACCGCCGCTTCGCGTCGGCGCCCGGTACCACGGCTGCCGCCGTGGCACCGGGGTTCAAACGACCACGCTGGCAAACAGAGGAAAAATAGAAAAAGAAAAACGTGATTGATGTAAAGAAAAAAAATCCTAACCCGGGCGGGATTCGAACCAGCAAACGCATGATCCCAAAGCGAGCGCCGCAGCCACTCAGCCATACAGCCACTTTTTTTTTTCTTTATTACATGGGAGCAGACTCTTCAGCAACACAAGAAACAAGGCGCTGCAGGTACATATTCAAAAGTCAGGCAAGCATGTGCACGCGTCCAATAAAGGCATCCAGTCCGGCGCTGTTTCTTGAGCAGCGTACACACTACGGACGTAGGCAGCAGATTCCCGAAAAAACGACCGAGTGCTTCGCGGTGGTTCAGCGTGCCTGTCACACATTCTACTGCGCCAAAGACTATGTAGACCAAGTACTATGAACATGTCATATGGTGGGTCACAGGAATCTTTAAAAGGTAAGAAACGAATTGTGTATGGTGTGATGTCTAAATCTTTTTTAAGTGTTCTTTGGAGAATGTCCCAGAAGAACACGGCATCCCTACAATCGACAAAACAGTGATCAATCGTTTCAGCATGCGGACACAAACGGCAGTTTGTAGACCACGGCACGAAACAGCCCCTTTTTTCTAACCAGGTTTTGACAGGAAGGGTTGCCGAATGTAAGTTAAAGAAAAAAGTTTTGATCCCTGGAGGAATGATCATTTGACGGACACGCTTGAGTACATCTAAGTAGCAACATTCCAAATAAGGCGCACGATAATGGGGAACAGGAAACAATGTGTCTATCAAGGCAGCAGAAATTTCTTTACGGGATGCAGTGAAAATATAATCCAAGCTAAAGCGAGCTTTAAGAAAGTGAAAGCCTTCAACAACCTCTTTCAAGAAGCCCCAAGGAGCAGGTGGTGCATCATTGACCGATGACAACACAACTATTTCTGGAAGGTAATTCATTAATCGAAGTTGTAACATCTCTCTTAGAAAAGGACTGTTTACATCACGTAAGAAGAATAACCGGGAGACAAGTTGCCTAACAAAAAGGTGAACTAGGCCAAGACCACCACTCTCAAGAGGAAGAAAAAGGTTATCACGCCACATGGCCTCAACACGTGAGCTCCATACATAGGTAGCAAACACACGATGGAAAGCTTGCAACCTAAGTCGCGAGCAGTGTAATACCTGCAGAATATACATAAGTCGAGCTGCTAGAAACAGATTGCAAGCTTCAGCTCGGCTAAATATGGACAACTGCCGCCCCTGCCAGTTGTTAACCTTACGTTGTACTTCTGCAACTTCCGCTGACCAGTGAGGATTACTATTGCGATATTGAGAGAGGGGTACACCTAAGTACCTAAAGTCTTGCCTCCACTGAATACCTGCGAAGCGAGTTGGCATTGTACACCATTGACCGAACCAAAATCCGGAACTCTTCTCAAAGTTCACAGTTGCTCCAGAAGCTGAGCAAAACTGCTGCGTTATGGCAAGGGCAGTCTCCACACTTTTCTTGTCAGCACAGAAGAAGGCTATGTCATCTGCATAGGCAAGTACCCGGATCTCATTGGATAACAATCTGAACCCATGAAAGGTAGGATCCTTCAAAATTCGTGCACAAAGCGGTTCCAAGTACAAAGCGAATAACAGAGGTGACAAGGGACAACCTTGTCTTACTGATGCCCTGAGGTGGATATATTCAGATAGACAACCATTAACTATTAGCCTTGTTGTGCCATTAGCATAACACATGGAGATGCCTTTAAAAAGAAGAGATCCAATGTTTATGTGCTCTAAAACACTAAACAAGAAGCAGTGATTAACTTTATCAAATGCTTTTGCCAAATCAACCTGAACTATTGCAACCTGACCCGCACTTTCTGTCACACACTCTAGCACAGACCGTGCAACGTGGATATTTGTCTGAATTGATCTTTCTCTAATGCCACATGTTTGATGGTCTCCCACCAATGATCGAATTACTTCTTGAAGACGACTAGCTAATATCTTAGCAAATATTTTGTAATCCACGTTGCAAAGTGATATGGGGCGATACCCCTCAACTTTCTGCAATTTTGTTACATCACTGCTTTTTGGAATAAGTACTGTGTGCCCTTGATAGAGCGTGGCAGGTAGGTACCCAATCCTGTAAGCTTCTTCATACAGTTTAAGCAGAAAGGGAGCCAATATAGAGCAGAAACATTGATAAAATTCCGCACTCAAGCCATCAGGCCCAGGAGTTTTGCCTTTAGTTAGCGAAGCAATGGTTGCTTCCACTTCCTTGATATTTATGTCTCTGTCAACGTCATCGCATTCTTCTTGACTGAGCTGTGGCAGCAACGAAATAAAGTTTTCCGTTACAGCTTCACTCTTAATTGCTTTATGAGACTGAAAGATATTCTCGTAATGATCCGTGAACGCTTTCATTATTGTATCCTGGTCATTAACAATCACTCCGGTATACTCTATCTCGAGAACTTGCTTCGACAGAGCATGCTGACGCTCATCACCAAGCGAACGACTACAAGGCTGTTGCTCCAAATACCGACGAGTACGCGCTCGAACTAGTGCACCTCTGTATCTCTCAGTGTCCATTGTCTGCATTTGTGCCTTAACGTTGTAAATGTCCTCAATGTACTTGCCAGGATGCAGGCATTCAAGTTCGTGTAGCGTATCTAGCAACTTGCACAACTCTTTATATTTTCCTTTTTTCTCAAAAGACAATATGGAAGCTTCTTCAATGGCTATCATTTTAACTTCTTGCTTGAATATCTCCCATTGCGCAAAGACAGATAAAGAATTACGACTTGAAACGTCAATAAGAATTTCCGGGACGCGCTTGAGAAAAGGCTTATGTAAGAGTAACTGATTGTTAATTTTCCATAAATCCCAGTTCATTCGCGAACTTTGACACTGCCGGTTGCCAAAACAAACCGACACCAAACAATGATCACTGAAGAACACAGGGTGCACACTGTAGCCGTATAGTCTAGGGAGGATAGGTAAAGATACATAAATCCGATCAAGCCTTGCATGAGATGTACCTTGAAAATGTGTGTAGCGAAAAGGGACCTTTTCATGATCCCCTACATCAACAAGCTGGTAGTCACATGTCATGGCATTCAAAACGTCAGCGCTGGTATCATGGCGTTGCCTTGTAGACGACCGATCCTGACCACTACACACACAATTAAAGTCACCTAAGACAACTAATACACGGTCATTGCGTAAGTGCTGGGTCAATGAGAGAAAGTAGTCCTCCCGGTCGCGTGCCTTACGTGGCGCATACACGCAAAGAAACCTCCAAACATGACTATCCATATTGACATCACACCATACAAGGCGCCCTTCCCTATCAGTGCACAGTCCCAACACGTTGCATCGCCGCGTTTTTCTCACAAATATCATACATCCTCCAGAGACACCAATCGCGTGGCTGACACATACTTCATACTCCGAAAGAAATGGAGCTACAGCAGCCGCTGTGTCGTCATCGGATTCAATTTTTGTTTCCTGAATTGCAATAACATCTAACGCTCGGCTACGCAACAAGTGTAATAACTGACCCTGCCGTCGCTTACTACGTAAGCCACGGACATTCAGTGTTCCAAACGTTAAGGGAAGGGCGCCCGCCATGATTCCACTACTGAGGCGCAGCGCCTACACGTAGCGCTGCTACCTTTGTTCTGCCTGTCCCATCCCTTTGAGGTGTCGCAGCTGCAGCAACTTCTTGAACTGCAGCGGCATCTGCACTCACAGGGACTCCATGAAGGGGTTTCTTCGCCTTAGCCGCGGCGACCTTTGGCTCTTTCCCAGAGCACTCCAAATCATCTGCCGGCGCTGGACGCTTCTTTGATGTCTCAGTCATTTCAGTATCCTCGGCAGGATGAAGCTGGTCCCGAAAAGGTGGTGATTCGGCCCACGTTGCACAAGGGTCCTTTTCACGGTTAGTCACTGTTTGTTCTTCAGTAACCTTCGCTGTAGCTGTGTCCGCAGCTGTCGATATTTGCACTTCTTCAGCCCGGTGGTCTTCAGCAGGCGCTTCGCCAGAGGCATCTACGACCTCACTTACATCCATGAGGTGGTTAACGATGGTGTCATCGTCCACCGGTTTACTGCCACGAAGCTTGTCAGCATACGTGCCAACGCATGCCTCTGCGTTATGACCATAACGGTGGCACTTCGCGCAGCGTGGTGTTTTGCACTGTCTTCTTATGTGCCCTACTCTGTTGCATCGAAGGCACAAGGGAGGTCGTCCGGGAATCAAAAGTAAGCACTGATGTCCGAAGATCGTCAGAAGATGAGGGAGGGAACTGGTAGAGAGGCCTTCTTTGAGCGTGAATTCTACATCACGATTCGTCATCTGCCAACTCTCCATGCCTTCGCAACGCCACATTTCTCTGGTTATGGATTGCACCATGCCATATGGTTCCAACGCTTCAACAATACGTTTCTGTTCTAGGTGAGGAGGAAGCCACAGAAGCTTCATTTTGATGTTCCGGCTTTCTGGGTCGATGACAAGGCACTTGAGTCCTTTGACTAGTAGCTCACCTTTATCGACGAGCTTCTGCTTGGAAAGGCTGTTGGCACAGGTGACGAGCCACAGATGGCTCATCTGATACTGGCCTGCTCCGAGAATGTCCTTGGTATCGAGCACCGAGAGCAGGGCATCACGAAAATCCGGGGCGCGGTACGGCCGACCAGCGAGGTCCGCGTGTAGGAACACTGAGTTGAGAACGGTGTTTCCCGATGGCAAACGAGGAAGAACGATCTTGTAATTACCGGTAACGGTAGACGGTGCAAGAGATCCTCGGCCTAGGGCCGATGCGCTGTTACCAGCAGAGCACATTTTGAACACGGCCGTTCGAAGCGGCTTCTTCTTCGAACGGCCGTGTTCGAACGGCCGTGTTCAGCCATACAGCCACGCTTCGAAGGGTTGCATTCATGCGAACCATATGATTGCGTTCGAGCGCCCTCGGCGAAAGAAACCACCTAGAAACGCGGTACGCGCGAGCGGCACCGCGTGGCGCCAGCGGTCAAACGCTGTACCTACTAGCAAATGTAGTGTTGCCTCCCGGCCACCGCGCGGACGTGTGCACGAAGCCCAAATCCACCCTCTGTCACCGCTGCGGCCAGGCTCACAAGGCAGTCGAGCCCCCGACCTGCGTCCCCTGCTGCATCTTGTGCAGGGGAGCCCACGTCACGGGCTCGCGTCGGTGCAAGCTCCGGTTCGACCGGAACGGCCCGTCGTCACCTCCGGCCACCTCTAAGCCTTAGAGTCACTGGAAAAAAGTGACTCTACTAAGCCTCAGCCTCCCCCACCAGCGCCACCCACCGGGCCCATCCACAAGACCTCTCGGCCTTCCCGCCGCCGCTCTCCCTCCCGTGGTGCCCGGTCTGCCAGCCGCCACCGCTCCGTCTCCTTCCCGCCTCTGCCCAGGTCCGAGGCGTCCACCGCCCCCCACCACCACATCACCGGTAAGCTGGAAATCGCAGCCTCACACGTCGGACCCCCAAACCGCGGCCCTCAAGGCCACTATCGCTGCCCAGCAGCTACAAATTCAGGAGCTGTCGCGCCAGTTGCAGGCCGCGCTAGCGCGTCTGTCCTCCCCCGCTCCTTCTCCTTCTCCTTGCCCAGCTACCGCACCTTCACAAACGCCGTCTCAGCTGGCGCCAGCAGAGGAGCCAATGAACACGGTACCCTCGGCTGCGTCATCGCGCGCCTCCTCTCCCACCCGCCACCCCCCGCACAAACGCCGATCACCCTCTTCCGATGACGTAGCCCCCGAGCGTGACATCGTTCGCAAAACAACCTCCTTCTTGGAGGCGTTTGAGCAGCGCGTCATGGCGTGCTTCGTGCGACTTAAGGAGCGCATCGCCAGTGTCGACAACCGCGTGGCCACCATCGAATCCCACCTTACCGCCCTAGACACCAGGGTCGCGGTCCTAGAGGCTCGCCAGAGCGCGACTGAGGCCACCCTCGCGCACCTCTCGCTCCCCTCCCCCCAGCACCTACCCCAACTCCGTCCGGTGACCCCGCCATCCATCATGGCCAGACACCCCCCGCACCTTCATCTCTGGCAGTGGAACTGTCGGGGGTTCCGCGGCAAGCGGAGCACCCTGCAGCTCCACCTCCAGAACATCCCTCCCGACACTCTCCCCTCTGTCCTAGGACTCCAGGAACCCCTAGCTCCCGTGAAGCTGCGCGACTACACCTCCTTTCATCCTTCTTCTGAGACCCACCCAAACGTTGCCACCCTGGTGCACCGTAACCTTGCTGCCGTGCTGCACCAGCTGGACGTTTCAGGCTGTGCCCATCTCCTCCTCGAAATCCTTCCCCGCCGTCGCACTGAGGCAAGCCTCTTTGTTCTCAATGTGTACAGCCCTCCCAAAGCCCCTTCAGCCCCTCTACTCCTCGTCCTCCGCAAAGCGCTCTCCTGCGCTGGCCGCAACGCCATGGTCGTTCTGGGCGATTTCAACGCACCTCATACTAGCTGGGGCTACCCTCAGAACACCCGCAAGGGCCACTCGCTCTGGACTTTCATCCACAATGAATGTCTTTCCGTCCTTAATGACTTCACTCGCCCCACCAGGATCGGATCCAGTGTCCAACGAGACACCAATCCGGACCTTACCCTCGCCAAAAATGTAGCCGATCCGACCTGGTCTAATACGGGAGTCTCCTTCGGTAGCGATCACTACATCCTCTGCACCACTTTCCCTCTCCCCTCCCTTGCTCGCACCTCTACTCGTCTCACCCAGATAGTTGACTGGGACCGCTTCCGTTCCGCTCGTCTTTCTACTTCCTCCTCTGCTCCTATCATCGATCTCTCTGCCTGGACTGAGACCCTTTTGGCAGACGTCCATACTGCTACATCCACACTCCCTGCAGCACCACACTCCACCACGGCAGACAGCCGTCTACTGCACCTTTGGGAGGCCTATCACGCTGTCCACCGCCGGTGGCAGGCTCAGAAACACAATCGCCGCCTGCGCCTCCGTTTGGCCCGGCTCGCGTCGGACATGGAGGAGCACTGCTCCTCTCTTCTTCGACAACAGTGGGGCCAGACATGCGACCGCATGGCCGGCAACCTGGGTCTCCGCGACACGTGGTCACTTCTCAGGGTGCTGCTAGACCCTACACACACCAAAGCTTCCCAGCGCAAGGATATATCCCATCGCCTTCACTCCTCCCCACTCACCGATACTGACTTCCTGGCGGCCCTCCGGGACCGCTACCTCTGCACCGACCCCCCTACAACTCTTCCCGCCTACACCGGTTCCCCCAACCCTGACCTTGAGGCGGACATCTCCCTGGGAGAGGTTCGTGCGGCGCTACTCACGCTCCGCACCACTTCGGCCCCGGGGGCGGACCGCATCACTAACAAGGCACTCCGAAACCTAGATACCCCCTCCCTCGAAGCCCTTACTGACCTTCTCAATGAGCACTGGCAGGCTGGTACTCTTCCTTCCTCCTGGACCCATGCACGTGTCTCTTTCATCCCCAAACCCGGTAAACCTATTGCCCTCGAGCACCTCCGCCCCATCTCTCTCACCTCCTGTCTCGGCAAGCTGTTCGAGCACGTCATCCTGGCTCGCCTCCAGACCTATCTGGATCATCATGACCTATATCCGGACTCTATGTTCGGCTTTCGTCCCCAGTTGTCCACCCAGGATGTCATGCTCCAGCTTTCCGAGGATGTCCTACACCCCTCCCACCACAAACGCGCTCGAGCTATCCTGGCGCTGGACCTTACCAAAGCATTCGACAATGTACACCACACCGCCATTTTGGACGCTCTCTCCTCCCTTCATGTCGGACCCCGTGTCCATGCTTACGTGACCGCTTTCCTCGCCCACAGCACAGCCGAGATCTCGTACGGCCCACTTTCTTCTCCTTCTTTCTCCCTTGGCAACAAGGGTACTCCCCAAGGCTCTGTCTTGTCCCCTCTTCTATTTAACGTCACCCTCTTCCCGCTGGCACGTGCACTACGCACTATCCCAGCTCTGTCTCATGCTTTCTACGCCGATGACATCACCCTATGGGTGACCACCGGCAATCTTGGCGACATGGAGACCACTCTCCAGGCGGGCGTGGACGCGGTGGCGACTCACGCCCGGTCTGTCGGGTTGAGCTGCTCCCCGGCCAAATCGGAGCTTTTGCTCTTTCTGCCTCGGGGGATGGCCCCCCTGTCGCCTTCTCCACTCACAGTCTCCCTTGACGGCACACCCATTCCCCTCGTCTCTACTCTCCGCATTCTCGGACTCTTTCTTCAGTCCAATGGTAAGCACACCACCCTCATCACTCGACTCACAAACACTGTACACCAGACCATCCGCCTAATACGCCGCATTGCCAACCGTCACCACGGCATGCGCGAACACGACCTCCGCCGCCTAGTCCAGGCCTTCGTTCTCAGCCGCTTCATCTATTCTCTTCCGTATATTTTCCTTTCACGCACCGAGGAAGACAAAGTCAACAGCCTCATTCGTCAGGCATATAAGTCGGCCCTGTCTCTTCCCACATCTACTTCAACGGCTCGGTTACTGTCGATGGGCGTCCACAACTCCCTTACAGAGCTGGCGGAGGCCCATCGCACGGCCCAGCTCCTCCGTCTCTCCTGCACTCGGCCTGGTCGCGCAGTTATCTCTACCCTTAAACTCTCCCCTCTTACCCCTCTTCCCACCTCACTGCCCATCCCTTCCCACGTCTACTCCCTGCTAACCGTTAATCCCCTCCCTAAGAATATGCACCCTGAACACCACCCGTCCCGTAGAGCAGCGCGAGCCTCCGCGCTCTGGCGTCAGTACGAACGGCAACCCGCCGTGGCTTACGTGGATGCCGCCCCGTCCCGCCACTACCCAGCCCATGCCCTTGCAGTCACTGACAACTCTTTTCGACCCACTCTTACTGCCTCAGTATACACTTCGACCTCGGTCGAGGCCGAAGAGGCAGCTATTGCCCTTGCCATCACGCAAACCTCCGCGGAATACATTTTCAGTGATTCCAAGCCTGCAGTCTACAACTACGCGGTTGGACGGGTGGCATCCCCGGCCTCCGGTATCTTGCGTTCCGACACTGTTCCCTCTCGCCCAATCCAAATCATCTGGGTGCCCGCTCACGCGGCCCATCCTGGCAACGAGGCGGCCAATTCCATCGCTCGCGATTCGACTGACCGAGCAAGCCCGCCCCCGCCGGGAATGGATACGCGCGATGCGCTCCTCACGTACCACGATATCACCTTGCACTACCGCCTATCTCGTCTCACCTTCCCCCCACCGCACAAATCCCTTTCCCAGCACCACCAACACTTGTGGCGCCACCTTCAGGCCCACACCTTTCTTACTCCTGCACGTCTTGCCCTCTTCCACCCCGGGACGTACTCGCCGGCCTGCCGCTTATGTGACAGCTCCCGCGCCGATTACGATCACATCTTATTCTCCTGCCCGGCACACTTGCCCCCTGCCTCTTGGCACCTAACCAGTCCGCAGCAGTGGGAGGCTGCTTTGTCCAGCACCGAGCCGGATCTCCAACTCCGGCTGGTGACCTGGGCAGAGGACGTCGCGACTAGGCACGGCCTGGACGGCACAACCGGCAGCCTGAAGGCCGCCCACAACGCTGCTTTTTAATTTTCATTACTTCGGGCCTTCTCAATAAAAGTTTTCCACCACCACCAGTTCGTGCTTCTTCTTGTCGAGTGCTCATAGCAAGTTTGGTTAGCACGCTGTGATGCGGTTTTCGGGGGAGCGGCGCCGGGTCTTCACGAAGTGCTTGGAAAAGCACGGAAGGAAGTCTGGTTCCATCTCACCCGGGAGCGGCATCACCTAGGCGAGAAGAAGTTTCTCGAAGTGTGGGCTCGCCCAGCTGTGATTTTTGAAGAGTCAGGTGGAAAGCTTTCCATTAAGTTATGATGCATGCTTCTAAGGTCACTCGACTGGACAGCATGCGCCAGTCGATCCACGTGTTTCCGTTCGCCTCAGTGGAACACAGAGTTGGAACCGGTGCTGGCGCAACAGAGTGCGCTGCGCCGCGGACGGCTTCTGTTGTCTCCATGGTTGTTTGCCTTGACACCTTTTCCGTCGAGGCAATCCAGGGATCTGATGGGCTTGTGTCCCTGACGACCGACATGGCTGTTTGTGTGAAGCGTGAAATAGCACGGTGTGCGCCGCTCCACAGCGGCCCCCTTGTCCGGGAAGGACCGTTGGCCCAAATCAAAGCCCCCCACCCAGTCAGCCCGGGTAGGGGGGGGGGGGTGCCGGGGTCAATGTACCGAATGATGCTGGGTTGTTGAGTACATGAACGCTGTGGGGCGTGGTACCTACGGGTGCCAAGTCCCCTTCCCATCTGACAACGGCACAGAAGTCGGTGAAGGCGAATGTCTGACGGCAACGGTACCCCTAGCAAGAAGTGTAATACAATCCAACCCGAGCATTACACCTCTCGCTGGAGGTGACGTCACTGCAGTAGCTTCAACGTCATCATCAACCGGAGGAGAAGAAGCGGAAGACAAGTTCTCAAAGACCCTTTGACTGTACACTTTAGCGACCACAAGGCTGTGATTATGGCCGTCAGGTACAATGACAACACAAAAAGGTGCTGATGAATGTGTAAATAAATGGTTACGGTACAAATCCTCGTCTCGTCATTAATTTACGCCATTAAAATTACTACGCCGTGTACTCTCGGCGCAAGAAATGCATTCGCATTTCCTCACGATTCCCTTCAGGGAGGTGGGGGCAATTTTTTTATCCAGCGGCCGTGCCAGTACAGTGGAGTAGCCCCCAGTATTTTCTTATTTACTGTGATTTAATCAATTAATTGTAGTTAATTATCTCACTCGAGAAGTACTGTCCTAATTATCAAAGTGTCAATTGAGAAGATTGTAGAGCAACATGAGAAACTCCCGATACAGCTTTCTGTTGCTCAATACGTGCTAGATAAATGTGTTTATCCGAGTGTGAAAGAAGCCCGCGAATACACGCAGAATTGCCGCACGACTGGCCGCTCGAGGCACTGAGTAACGGAGAACTGTATCGTGAGTTTGTCATGTTGCTCTACAACTTTCTCATTGATACTTTGATAATTAGGACAGTACTTCTCGAGTTTTTTATTTATTTATTTATTTATTTATTTATTTATTTATTTATTTATTTATTTACAATACTGCCAGTCTCATATCGAGACCATAGCAGGTGGGCATATGATTGCACATACAATGCACGTGTTATATAAAGAACGGCAAAAACATCCAAACATGTAAATAGAAATACATGAAACAGGTTCAAAGCGCAATTTTAGAACAATAATACTATTAATAAAAAGAGTAAATGTTACAAAAACGAAGAAAGAAATAAAGGAGGTAAATTTCAAAAAGTGGGAGTTTTGATGATTATATGTGCATAAGAACTGTTTTTTCCTAACTACTTATTTCATCTTCCAATAACTTAACAAAATCGGACTGCGATACTGTGTTAGTTATAGATGCATCTAGCTTATTCCACTCGCGAACAACACGGGGGAAAAAGGAAGACTGAAAGGTATCGTTAATACAAAGGAACTCGTTTAGCGTGTACGGATGATTATGACGAAGTATACGGGATTTAGAAGAGGTAACGTATGCAGTAGCATCTATTTTTACTCGTTTGTGTAGTATTTGATGCAGAAATTTTAGACGAGCTCGTTTTGCTCGAACTGCCAAAGTTGCAAGCCCTGACTGTGTTAGGAGAAGAGTAGGTGAATCACTGCGCCGGTATTTTCGGTGGACAAACCTAATTGCCTTTCTCTGGATGCTTTCCAGTTTAGATATATTAGATTTAGTGGACGGGAACCATACGACATTAGCATACTCAAGGACAGGTCTCACAAATGTAGTGTAAGTTAAAATGTTGACGTTAGTTGGTGCCATCCGCAGGCACCTTTTGAGAAAAAAGAGTTTTCGTAATGCACAAGAAGTGATGTTGTTAATGTGTGATGTCCAGTTAAGGTCGGACGTTATCGTTAAACCAAGATACGTATGCTGTTGAACTCTAGTTACGAGGCTGCCGTTAAGTGTGTAGGGGAAAAGCGATGGGTGCTTTTTTCTCGTTACTGTCATACAAACCGTTTTGTTTTCATTAATGGTCATTTGCCAGTTATCACACCATTCGGTTATTTTTGCTAGTGTGTTATTGAGCAGAACTTGATCCTCGTGATTACGTATTTCTCTGTATATTATGCAGTCGTCTGCAAAGAGTTTAATTTTACAATCAATGTTGTTTGTAATGTCATTGATAAAAACCAAAAATAATAGAGGACCTATTACTGAGCCCTGTGGGACCCCTGATGCAACAGGCACCGGAGCAGATGGGATGTTTTCGATGACGACAAATTGTGATCGGTGAGATAGGAAATTGTTTATCCATGCAGTAATGGGTCCATTGCCAATCACAGCTGTAATTTTGGCAGTTAGTTTACCATGGCACACACAATCAAACGCTTTACTGAAATCTAGTAAAAGTAGGTCAGTTTGATTATGATTATTAATACTTGAAGCAAGATCGTGTACCACCTCTGTTAGCTGAGTGACTGTCGATAAACCTCTTCTAAAACCGTGTTGAACATCTACTAGAAAATGTTCATCGAAGTATGCGGCTAAGTGTTTGAGAATAATGTTAGATTATTGAGTTAGATAATTAATTACAAATAATTAATTAAATCTCAGCAACGAAAAAAATACTGGCGGCTACTCCACTGCACTGGAAACAATACACACTAGGTTTGCTTCGCTTAACGGCGTTCCTCTTTTTTTAAATCGTGCTGCGTGATAGTTGGGACACCTTGTATATGTGCATACATGGGTAGGGTTCGGAAAGCTGGTCAGCCCCCCACCCCGGAAAAATGAAAACTTTCCGCCTATGTGCTCAGCCGTTGAAAGCGCCGAATCGGCGAACTTCGAAGGATCTGATGTCCACCAGCTCCTGTATCAGAAGAGTGCGCCCCACTCTCTAGTTTCATAGGCGCGAGCGCTGACGTATTGCAAAATGATGGTGCACAACGGCCGCAAATCACCAGTGAAAGTCGCCATCTGTACTGCAATCTCGATCTATATTCCAGGCGCGAGGATGCAAATGCCATCTGGGCCAATTGAATCATTAGCTTATGCCTACCATCCTTCTCGGCTCACCCTCGCACCTACATAATAAGGCATGCGGCCGCAATGTTATCGCACTTGGGCTTTATATACGGAACATCACGGCGACGGTGTTAATTCGCCTGGAGGGTCCACACAATTGTTATCGCAATAAAGAAGCGAAAGTGCAGTAATGTATGGGGAAAACGAGCAATCGATAGGAATAATTCCATATAGGAACATTCTGGCAAGTGAAGCAAAAGGTTATATTTTACCCTGAAAGAGCAGCTGTTACCCGCCACGGTAGCTAAGTGGCTATAGCATCGCGCTGCTGAGCTCGAGATCGCGGGTACGATAGGAGCGAAACTCAACAACGATCGTGTACTTAAATTGGTGTGTATCTTAAATTAAAGATCCCAGGTGGTCAAAATTAATCCTGAGTCTCCACCTACTGTCTGCTTCATAGTTTAGGCACGTACAACACTTGGATTTATATTGACTTTTTCTGTTTTCTCAATTAACGTGGTTAAAGGTTAATTTTTTTTTTTTACGTTTGCTTCATGTTTTTTTCTTCGGGAAATACGTATAGACGCTACTACTGGACATACAGCGCAACGACACATGTGAAGCTAATGGATATGTACACCCTACAGGATGGTAATAAAATGACAGACCAAAGAAAAGGCAGTGCATTGTGGGGTCTCACTCGGGCTCTCGGGACAAAGGAACGACAACACAGTAGTGCAAGCAATCAAAAGGGCATTTATTGCACCTTTCATATACTAATGCACACTAGCCGAATTACAACCAATAGAACATTCACACGGGCGCGCGACAAATCAAGGAAGTCCGACTCACCGCGACCCGATAGCGAGCGGAATACGTTCGCCCCTTGCTGACACCATCGCCTAGTCGTTCACGTGTACGGTCACGCGAACGGTGGCGCGTTCGAACGATCCGTGTTCGTCCATACCGTTGTCCTGCTCTTTGCCTCGCGCGACGGTCGCGCGAAGCGGGCCGGCGCACGCGCGAAGCGTTCGTGCGTGTTGGCCGCCGATCCCAAGCCCAAGAGACAGCGCCTTCGACCTTTTTCTCCCAAGTCACCCCGCCGTTCGGTGGCGTTAGCATCGCGACACTCGCGCCATCTCTCGCAACGCGCCGCAACCACTACGACCACCGCCGGCGCTAGACGCGAGCTATGCGGGGAAAACAACATCAGGGGACGCGCGAAAGTCGCGCATTCCCACAGCATGTACATGATTTTAAGTACAGGCTGTGTGGCCACTGGCCAGCATGGCTGCTAGATATCCAACAACCCTATGAAGCAGCGGAAAGAACCGAAATGCATATTTTATACATATATGTGGATAAGGATCCGCACAGATATCTTCAAGACGTTTTTACAAAACGTTTTCTAGCCGTCTTAGCAAGATGGTAGCTTAGAACAGCTTAAACAGACACCTTCTACGCGTCTTTCGCAGGACATCCTCAAGAGGTACATAAAAAGACGTTCTGTAGCCGTCTTGAATAGTTGTAGACGTTCTATCATTTTGGCTGGTCCAAGACGGCTACAAGACGTCTTGTGTTCAGTGGGCTACCTATACCTACCTACCAAGACAATGAATGGCTCATACCCCCCTAATGGCTCATACCCCCGTAAACGCGGCCTCCCAATTACGACAGAACGCAAGCGAAATTCTACGCTGGAATGATGAGCGGCAACGGAAACAGCTGCGGAAGAAGACGAAGACGCTTGAGCCATTGCTGATGATGATAGTTTCTACGAACAGACTACGAACGTTCAGGCGAGACATAAACAAGCTTCGCTTGTAACAGCTTGCCCCATCGCCACATTTTCTTGTTTAGACCGCTTGCGTCATCCTTTCTGACGACTGGAGTAAGTTGCGGAGCATTCCTTGCCATGACGTTTCTGTCATCTTGCTGCCAGAGTACTGATCTGCAGCTTTTGTGCCGCAGTTCGGCGAGAGTCACATATAAAGCAAATAACACGCAACCAATCCTGGTAAAGGCGCTCTTGACGCCAGAACTCGGAACACAGAATCTTGCAGAGACGCTCGACATGTTCTCAACATTGCACTTCGCCTACACATTACCATATCATCCCACTTATTTTCACAGAATATGAACAAAGTAGCTCGTTTAATTTTCCGAAGACAACGGGGAAACCTACTACAAACGTTGTATAAAGCGTTTCTGAAAATAAAGCCTAAAATAAGGTCAAGTATTTATTTCAAAAACTCATGATCAAGCCCGATACGCTGAAGTTTCGCCACACATTAAATTAACATGCCCCTCTGTTTTCACTAAATGTAAACTCGGTGTGACGTCGGACATGGCGAAACACATGTGATAATGGTGTGGGTGAGGGTGCAATTATTGGACGCTCTTTGAAAATTTGCCCACGCATCATGCATAAGATATTTTATTCCCTCATGATGTCAGCTTTGCGGCACATTGCGGCACTTTTACGGTATACGTTGAGTTCTAGCTTTCAGGACATTAGGCAAACTTCCTGCGCGGTTCGTAAAATACGCTCGTAACGCTTCCGGTACCCATCACCCATAACATGGCACCCATTCTGTGCAAATCTATAGAGTGGCTACCACGTTTGCTTCTTTCAGGGTGGCGAGGAGGATCCCGGCCACCGCGGCCGCATTTCGATGGGGGCGAAATGCGAAAACACCCGTGTACTTAGATTTAGGTGAACGTTAAAGAACCCAGGTGGTCCAAATTTCCGGAGTCCCCCACTACAGCGTGCCTCATAATCAGATCGTGGTTTTGGCACGTAAAACCCCATAATTTTTTTCAGGGCGGTGAGGAAAATTCGTGAGCGTTTTAATAACGCTTACACCCCCCCCCCCCAAAAAAAAAAAAAACAACGAAGGTATAGTATTTGTTAACTATTAACGAACATACTTTCAAAATGTTCTGTGTATTACCGCTAATCCTGCCCACATTACCTCTAAATATCATTATCAGCATCAGCATTATCATTATCAGATTGCTCAGACTTCGTAATATATATCACCACGTAAGGGAAACATCAGTAACGACGTCAGGCCGCGTGCGAGACTTGCGCGAAAGACGTACCACCACGCCTTCGTCCGGAGGGCAGTAGGTGGCTGAGAGCAACTGGCATGGTGCCGACGCAACTCAGAACAAATCTTAATTTGATTACAATGATTGACAACTAGGACATACTGAATCACAACTTTCTGTGGCAATGAAGGGAAAGCTACGGGGGCAGAGCTTTCGGCAGAGCCTGCACGTGTGTGACCGCGCCAAGTATTCCGCCTTTTTCACGGCGGTACGGCGCATGCGCCCTGCCCTGGCGGATTAGTCGCGAAACGTTTTGGAAGGGTCGCGCGTGCGGCCGTGCGGCCCCGTCTCGGGGAAACGTCCCCCGAAAAAAAAAAAAAAAATGCGCTCGCACGCGCGCTACTGCAAGTGCAAACTCGTGCTGTGTACCTCTTTGAAACTACACTGATAGCGCGACGTCGGTGCGGTACCGAAAACGTGCGTAGCGTAAGACTGCAACTCCACTTTTAACAGAAAGCGGTGAGGGCTTCGTCTAGACTGCACAGGGAACCACGTAGTTGCCGCCTTGCATTGATGGCTGTAATAGCAAATTTATCGATAAACCCCTGCGTTACACTTGGACGACACTTAAAAACGCGTTGCTGACGAAGACTTCTTGCAGCGTCGGTCCTCGCTTGCTGGTAGTGGCAGCGTGTGTCCGACTTCACGTACTCGTTCAAGGCGCGGTAGTACTGGGTCGATACGAGACCGACAAGACGCGCACGCCAAAGATTGGCCGACCATTCAGCACTGTGTCGCTGAGACCATTTTATCATACCAGGCCTACAAGACGTAACCGACGAGCGCGAGTTGTCGTACTGCGACGGGCTTTCTTGTCGACGGCACCGATAAAATCAGCGTGCCGACCATCGTTCGACCGAACCCCGCGCGATCGGCCGTCGAACCGATAACGCGATAGCCGCAACGGCTTCGTTAGTATATATAAATAATCGCGCTCAAAGTGAGTCAAGACATGCCTACGAAGTTGAAATGCACAAGATTCGACCCTTTCAATCCGTGCACATAAGTCTGAGCCAATGTTGATCCTGTTCAGCGAAGGTTAGGCCTGGCGCCGTCGAGTTCGCGCACCCGCTACCGGCGAACCGGTACTGAAAAGTAAGCAAGTTATAATGAAGCAAACTGCTTTTATAGTCCAATTCTAGCCTTATCGATTTGAAATAAACTACCCTTCGCTTCGATCGCCGCGTACACAATAAGCTGCAAGCGGGGACACAGCGCTGTGCCCAACGCCTGTGCCAACATTACCGCTAATACTGCCCACATTCCCTCTAAATATCATTATCAGCAGCAGCATTATCATTATCAGATTGCTCAGACTTCGTAATATATATCACCACGTAAGGGAAACATCAGTAACGACGTAAGGCCGCGTGCGAGACTTGCGCGAAAGACGTCCCACCACGCCTTCGTCCGGAGGGCAGTACGGTGTGTTTTATGTGTGTTTTATTCGTCACCGTTCCCGTAGGCTGCCGGTCGTATTCGCAACGTAGATGGGTGGGTTTTTTACGTGTTGGCATGCTGACACATTTCTTAATTCCTGAGATGTACTCTTTATCTCTGCGTCAAACCCGAAACAAGAGACGGTACATTCGGCACAGCCGCTTCGCTCAGTTATATACCAACGCTGTCAGCGATGGCATCCGCGTTTTTGCAGGAGAACAACACTACCTTTAAATGAGCGCTTGTGCGAGCACAGTTTGCTCTAATAATGCTTTATGACACGCGCAAACTAACTATCGCGAAGTTAAAGAAAAGCGAGAATCAGTAATAAATTAACAGCCCGATATTTGTAACTGGATCACAGCCGCCATTGTTTGAGTGGCTCAGCCGATCATACTGACTCGTCTCACGATGGAACAACGCGGCTCATATGAGCAGATATGTGTGTTTTATTCTACGTTTTGACATTCTTTCATATCAGCGCCTTTTCATATATGCACATTTCCCCCATTTTTTGACGCTAACAACAATCTGTGGCTGTAGATGCCGATGTAAACAAGTGCATCGCTTTGCTAAATCCGACGCGGAAGGCTGCGCACTCGAAAACATCTTATTTATGCGAAATGTCTAAAGAATGTGTTAATAAAATTACAAAGAAGCGAGGTGCAAGTGCAGGAGTTAGCGCCAACAAACTCCAAAGCAGCCGCTACGGCAAAGGGAACTCAGCGTGCATTTATCGGCCGCACTGTAAACAAAACGGCACACTCAGACCTGCTCACCTACATGTATATAGTTGGTGAGTGCTACATGGCTTCCAGGAACGACATGCTGCCCCAAGAATCCATTAATAATTATTCGCGATCCACGAAACACACAACCGATGCGCACTTAACACGGGCGCAGGTTCACAAATCAACCGGCGAAAGCCCCAGCACCCTACGAAAACGTTTCCAGCGGCGCGCGGCAGAGGCCAGCACAGGAAAATTCCTTCTCGGAACTGAAATCGACGCAGCTTCGACGTGCGACTGTTTCGCGTTTGCCCAGACGTGGAAGGGAAAAGCCGCAAAACAAGACAACTGTGACACTCGGCGGTGTATTTGGTCTTGTTTAGCTGTTGTAGTTAAGTTGTTTATGCCTTCTCTTCCCCAGCTTAAACTAACGCTAACGGAAATGTAGGACTATTTTCAGGATTGTTCGTGAGCGCGCTTTGCCTCCGTAGCTTTTCCTTCATTGCCACTGAAAGTTGTCCTCGAATATATAGCCAGGTTGTCAGTTCAAAAAAAAAAAAAAAAGTTGTCGCAGTTTTACCTGAAAGGCGAAGCATCAATTGCGATAGCAAATTTGTAGAGAGCTATACGGAGTAATGATAGTAGCTTTATCA
Source organism: Dermacentor silvarum (assembly GCF_013339745.2). NCBI lineage: Eukaryota > Metazoa > Arthropoda > Arachnida > Ixodida > Ixodidae > Dermacentor > Dermacentor silvarum. Next base: position 237,814,586 of record NC_051154.1, on the reverse strand, counting down.
GCTGTATAAACTTGGACATGCAGCAGCACCGGCAACACGCAGAACTGTTGTCGACGCCGTCGGCGTTTTGCCCGCGGTCGCACAAAATGCGTGCAGCGTTGGTGACTGTTGCCGGAGCCTCTCATATAAATAGGCACTTGGTGCCGCAGCTAAACGTCGCCTCCCTTCCCTCCCTCTCCCCCCACGGCCTTTCGCGCATCGGAAGAAGGCGCGTTTGCTCTACACATATGGTGATTGTAAAGGAGGAAAGAGACGCCTACTTCTGCAGCCCTTAAGAGAGCACGGCGCAGAACGCGCGTTTGTTCTCCGCCGTGGGTTCACTCCCCGTGAAAGCGCGCGTCCCTCGCGCCCTTTCACTCGCACATAGAGCGTTCGGCGGTGCGCGGCGACGATTTCATCCCCATTGACGTCATACGGAACCTCACGGCGACGGCGACGGCAACGGCGACGCCGACGGCAGAAATCTGCTTTGGAGTGTCCATATAATTGCTATCGCAATAAAAAAAAAAGGCAATAGGCGCGGACGGTCGCGTGCTTGTTTCCACGAAAACGGCGCGAACGCACCCACGTGACTCCGCTCCACCAACAGGAAGGCGCAGACCTCCTCGCCATGCCTTCGCTCACCTGTTCGGACGCGCCGGCGCTACCTTTAGCTTATTCATGCATGCTCGGTTACACGTTTCTGCCACCTACTAACAATTATGGGTGTGCGAATATTTTAACGTATGCCGTTCGAATAAAGAATCGAATATTGTCCTATTCGATTCGAAGACCGCATCTAATATAAATTCGATTCACTATTCGTAAATATGAATATTTTCCGACTATTTCAGAATCGTCATCTATGCTTAATCAAAGACAAAATTGGATCAAGTGTACTATAACTTTCATCCCCGCGGCCATTGTAGGCATAAAACATTAAAAGTTTTGTAGTGGAGGAGGCTACGTCGCTCAGGGAGTCAATATTTTCCCTGCTAAACCGTTATCATTCGCACTCTCCGGAGAGTCTTGCGAACAAAATTCATACTTGTTTCTAATGCACCATTTGTGCTTTTAGTAAGCAAGACTTCATAACGTGCAATGAAATTATCGAAACTTGATAACGTTGTTAACACTACGATGTGAACATTGTTTTATTTTAATGGTGAAAACAGCTGTTCATTGTTTGAAAAGTGTTTGATATTCGATTCCGTTCGTTTCTGGCACCATTCGGTTCGTAATAGATTAGGTCTCAAAAACTACTATTCGCACATAACCCTAGAAGTTCTATAAAAAATTTAAGTTTTCATTTGACTGGAGATCTGCACCTTCAGACACAAATCCCTCGACTCGATCATCCACCCATTTTGCGATGTCCTTTAGGACACCTATATATGCCTTTCTTCCCCAAAACGTCGTTTAAGCCGGCCGCCACAACGAGTTTTTTACGGCCCGTTTGCGATTACGACAATTTGCCCCTCGCTTCCACAGCCCTCACTGGTTTTTATTTTTCAGTTTTCTTCCCCCAGGAAAGTGCCGGTCACCCTTTAATAATGCCTTCTTGCACCTGCGATGTTTCAGTCCGATATTTCATTTTTTTTATTTTATTTTCCTCCCAATTCCCCGTTTTCTCCTTCAAGCTGCTGCTACTGCTTGCCTTCCGACTCAGCGCAATCGCGTAACTTTTCCGCTGCATTGACCTTTGGCCTCCCTTTAGCCTTGACCCTTTGGCCTCCTCGGCGGCCACTGCGGTACACGACTGTCACGAGTTCAGTACAGGCCACCTGTTGTCTAGCTGCTTGCATCGGCGGCTTCGCAGCTTATAACCTCATGCGTCCTTGGGCATTTAGGCCAGCTTACTGCGTTGTCTTTTCTCCTGGCGCAATTCGTGTTCTAGTGCGACACGCATCGAAAAGTTGGGCGCTCGTGCCTTTTGCGTGGTCTAGCCGTGCACAGCCTGCAAAAACACCGCCCCGTTCTATAACAAATCGAAGCTCACCTCCTCTAGAGTCTCGTGTCCTCTATTCCCTGCACTTGCCTCTTTCCTCGTGGCGTCGTTGATACACTGCTCGCCGTGGCCTCACTAAACCAAGAACACTCCCAGACTAATACCCACGTGGAGCTCTCAAGCAGCTGAATGTGTGCTGCACGAAACTATCTCAACCGCGTCAAGCAGCGCTTTTATCACCCAAAGAGTGCCCTAATGTAAAAATGATAGGGGTGGGCGAATATTCGAATCTGAATCGAATAATAGAATGAACTATTCGGTATTTTCGAATATCGAAACTAACCAAATATATTGATTAGTTGAAACTAACCAAATCACAACAACCAACTGTTGAAGTCTTGTTACTGTTCCCCGGCTGGTAAACAAAGTATCGCAAATTATTAGCAGTGAAACAACAATAAAATATTTTGACGCAATGCAGAAATAAAATCGTAATGCAAGCTTTATTTTCGGGTTTCGCAGCGGAAGCCTACGTGACAACCTGCGATGTTTGCTTTTAGCAATCATTTCATGTTTTTGGTAGTCCATGTCATGTAGCCGTTTTATCTTTTATGCTACAACCAGTGATGTTTTCCTAGCAACGGGCCCTTTAACATGCGTCTGCGGCACACCAGTTCTTCAGCAGCCTTTCCTTTTCCACTTTCCATCTTTTTTCGGCAACCATTTACTTATAGCGTTTTTGGAAAGCTATAGTCATACAAGAGCCAATCATTCTTGAAAAGCTTGTTTGCAACCAGGCTCTAACGTTGTTGAGAGGCTATTCAATCGTTCACTTTTTAAAGCGAAAGCATCAGATGGCCCATTGAGCGAAAAAGCCGGCGTCTGTCTTCTGGACAAGCGAAAAACGGCGCCTAAATTCCCATTGGCTACAACGCCACATCACGAGCGCGCCTCGAGGGAGCAGAGCGGACAAAGGGAACACCGGCCTGCTGCCACTTTAGCGCGCCAGGTGTTGCGTGAGGGGAGAGGGCCTCGCCGCGACGCCACGTCACCCTCAGTCTGGGGAGCCTATGTTATCCACGCGTACCTTGTCTGCGTTCTAACTGCGCCTCGGTAAGGCCAAATCAAAACACGCCAAGCCAATGACTCTATAGATAGCAGGCCTGTGCACTCTGCTTTAGGACGTCATGCTATTCGGACCGAAATTTCCAATGCAAAGCCCGGCGTGACGAAAGCGGTGACGTCAAAATCACCGCGGCTTACTCGGGAGCTTCCCCATTAGATTCTGTGGCATTCGGGTAAGGTAGCATGACGTCACGGATCGAAGTGCACAGGCCTTGTGCTATCTAGGAGACGTTATCCAAGCGTCTCAATGCGCTCGCTTGCCCGCGAGAAGTTCATAACTCGAAGGATCGCTCAGCGGCGTTCAATTGGTCATTAATGCTTTCGCATTCACAACTTATAAGAAGTGCTTAGGTGTCCTCGGATTTTAGAGCGCAGCTCTTAGGCGCCCGTTCCAGCAATGAGCGTCGGCGTCCTTCAGCGTAACCGAGTGAACGAGCGCAGCGAAGGATGAAAGTGCGAACACGAATCGCAGCGGGGATGAAAGACAGGGATAGCGAAGAGAGTGCGAGGCGCAAAGCGGAAGAGTGTGCAGCGGAAACATGGAGGGAAGCGGAGGAGGAGAGTAGGGCGAAAGCGTGATAAGGAAAGCGGAATGCCGCACGAGACGTTCTCCACGGCGGCGACCGGGCATAGGGCAAGCGTGTCCACCGATACCATATATCGAAACAAAGTGCTGGCGTGGGCTTCGGGCCCATTGCGCATGCGCTACATCGCCTGCGCCACCACCGCTAGAGAATGCGCTCCGCGTGAGCAATGCGTTCCTGCGTTCACATTTTCTTTCTGAACATTAAGTGACGACGCAACCGGTGGAAATGCTTCGTCTGCCGCTGCTGCTAAACGAGCTTCCCAAGCAGAGGCTCAGCGCCGCCGCCGAGAGGACCCTGTCGTTCAGAATAAAATTCTTTGTCACAATCACGGTGGAAGAATATTCCGTAGTTTCGAGGCCGCTCGGAGTAGAACGCCCCTCTCCCCCCCTCCCCCGGAGCGTTGTGCGACGGAAGACGGCGCGCTTCGTTCCCTTGCGTGCGCGAGATTGAAGCCCGATCGCCGGCTCACCCTCGCAAGCTTTCACTCGCACATACAGCATACGGCGCGCGGCGACGATTTTATCGCTATTGGACATTATACACGAACCTGACGGCGACGGCAGAAGTGCGCCTGCAATGTCTATATAATTGCTATCGCAATAAAAATTCACCGACGATTACGATAATCTCTAATGCGAATTTTAAGCGCAGCCGTTAAGGTGTTTTGAATTCGCGATATATTGTGACCACGATGTAAGAATAAGGAGAGGTGCTGACACTCTCCCCCCAACGCGCGCGAAAGCGCCGCTCGCTCGCGTCCAGATTATGTTCGGCTTGGTTGCAGCTGGTTCGGCGCCGTCGTAGAGGGCGCTGCGGTATGCGGTCCCATAAAACGGTCCCAGCCTCGGCGGCAAGGTGCGTGCTGCCGCTGCTTCGTCTTCCTGCTTGCATGTGCGGTTGCGCTGTTTTGAAGGCACGATTTTTGTTCGCGTTCGTTTAATGAGCTTGTGCTTGGGTATTGTCGCCACGGGCCCTCGACGAAGGTGGCAGCGGCCTTCTGAGGGCGTTTGAAATGGCTAGAAAGTGCTTCGTTCCGAACTGCAATTCTGGATACCTGACTTGTGCGGAGCGTGTGCCTTTATTCAAAGCGCCGTCCGACAGCGGTCGTCTAGAGCAGTGGCGCCGTGCAAATCTGAGGGCAGACCGAACTCTAACGCCTACCGACCATGTCTGCACCAGCCATTTTTCAGAGGATACGATATCGATGGCATATTGTCACGACGTCGAAAACTCGAGGGACAAACGAAACGCACTTGTCGGCAGAGGCAGTAACAAGAACGGACGGTTTTAAAATAGCGCGCGATAGTCACTGCTTCTTCTTCTTGCTATGTTTTTCATAAGTGCCGATGTGTCTTATGCCGTCGTCATCGCCGCGCTAGACACGTGGCAATACTACGCGGAGCGCTCGATAAAGGATTCCCACCTTATTTCCAAACTGTCCAAAGAACCTCACACGGTCAAATAAACCTCGAAAGCCGCTGCGGAAGAGAGAACCTCCTGTGTGCCGCAGTAGTTTGTGCAAATTTTGCTGCATGTAAAAGATATATACTGGGTGGTTTACTATCATGCACCAAGATTGGAAAATATGTAAATGCCACGTAGCTGGACAGAACCAAGGTAATGTTGTCTGCCGTCGCTTGGAGATACTCAGATTATTTTTTTATTCCGCTTAATTACATAATTATTTTCATAATTATAAAATATTTTATTGCTATAATTGGATAAAAAGTATGAACAAGAGAATTGTACAGCAGCGTGGAAAACTCCCAATATAACTTTCTGTTTGTTGCTCAATACGTGATACATAAAAGTGTTTTCCGAGCGTGAACGAAACCCGCTAATACAGCAATATTGCCGCGCGACTGGCCGCTCGAGGCACTTTGCGTGTATTCGTGAGCTCTTTCATGCTCGGAAAAACACTTCTACGTAGCGCGTATTGAGCAATACAAAGCTCTATCGGGAGTCTTGATGCTGCTCTACAATTTTCTCATTGACACTTTTAATCTAATTATAATAATTGAGAAGTGATGAATAAATACGACTAATCATCTAATTAGGCGAAATGTAAAAATAACTGAGTATCTCCAAGGGACGGCAACACATTACTATGGTTCTGTCCAGCTACGTGACAGTTGCATATTTTGAAATATTTGTGCACCCTGTAAATACTGCTGTTTTCTGTGCAGATGTGTGCCTGATTTTCAAATTTGTTCCATCCTGGCTACTGATTTTTTTTTTTACAATGCGCGTGCGGTGTACATTACACGCTTGCATGTTTTTATACATTTTTCCATTGTGGGAGTGTATGAGACCGCAAGCTTCTGGGATGGTTATCACCTATTAAAATTATCGAGCTGCTTCATGCACAAGTTTTTTCGTATTGTGTCAATGAAAAAAAAAAAAAGGTCTACGGGATTATTGTGTGGTGGGTGTAAGTGTATTTGTGGACAGGCTGTAGTATGCATTGTCAAACACGCTTACATTGGCACATTCTCATATGCAATTTAAGACAAAAGAACGTTACCTCTTCTTTTTAGATCCTGCAAGAGTCACTCAGTCCTCAATTGACGAAAGCCCAATGAATTATATACACGGTCTATGTTAAGCGGAATTGGAATAAAAAGGCATTTGCTCAGGTTTTCATTAGTAAACTGTGGTAGTGATGCTCTAATTCAAGATAGACGCCTGCCTTCGTCCCGCCTAATAAATTCCCATTTGAAAGAGTTGTTACATAGCTGATGTGCATTCTCATCTTAAGTTCTAGCAATGAACAGCCACTTTGCTCTAGTGCATTGCATATCGGAAGCTTGCGCCGTTTCATTTCTTAATTTATATCGCGGCCACATTGAATTCGCGCAACGATGATTGAACGGTTTTCTGAGTGTGAATGGAAGCAGCGATAAGCATGAAATACATTTTCTGGTGCAGTCACTATTTTCTTCTGATCAAGGGGTAGCACGTGGGCTAACATTTTCATTTTTTTATGCTTGGATGAACGGCTAGACCGGACGAAACAAATTGCGCGCGCGAGGGTAACTTCAGTGGGCTTTGAGTGCTGCCCGATTGATCCGTGTTCACGTCATCCATGCCCTGCACAAGGAACCTTCATGTTAGCGAAGCCTGGTACACTTATCACTTTAATGTGAATAACGCTTTTTTTTTTTCGCTTTGAGATTTACTCACTCCACTACGAACGAAATTTAGAGGAGGCAGAGGAATGCCAAGCCGCCGGCGCCGCTAAGCTGGGACCGCTGGCGGCGGCGCCCTCTATCTGCTCGCAGCAGAGCTACTCGGTGCGCCCGCGCGGGCCGAACATAATCTGGACGCTCGCTCGCGCGCAGTGTCAGCACCTAAATATTCTTCCACCGTGGTCGCGAGGCACGGGGCACTCCGTGAGGGGGGAAAGAAAAAGAACGAGAAAGCTCGCCTTCGTGATAGCGTTCGCCGCCAGCGTTTGCAGGTAAACATTACGGTTACATAAGCTGCAGTTGCCGGGAAGCGTGAGGAGCAGTCAGGGATCTTTGAATGCTATCGCGTACCACTCTTAAAGGCGAAGCCTTAGCATCCTCCAAGTCTTCTTTTTTCTCTTAGACTTCTGCAGTGTTTTTTTTTCCCTATCCTTCAAGACAAAGCCTGACACGGAGGGTTCCTGCCAAGGGGAGCGGAGCGACCCGGCGCGCAGCGCGGGTAGGCGGTTACGTAGATGCCCCTTTAGCGGCCGCAGATCAACGAAGGACACACTGTAACTGCCAATTTTATACTGCGATAGCAATTATATGCACACTCCAGTCGCATTTCTGCTGTCGCCGTCATGTTCCGTATAAAGTCCAAGGGTGACAACATCGTCGCCGCGCGCCGTATGCTGCATGTGCGAGTGAAAGCGTGCAAGGGTGAGCTGACGATGGGAGCTCAATCTCGCGCGCGCAAGGGAGGAAAGCGGGGAGGAAGCGCGCCGTCCCGCAACCGAGGGGAGGGGGGCGTTCTACTCCGACGACTGCTGCGTATGGCGGCGGGCCCTATCTTGAACGCGATCAGTGATGGGGACAGAGTGCGCCGATAGTTTCGTGTGCGCTGTGTTTCAACCGCTTAGTTGGCGTTGACGCGCGAGGCATTATCGACTGAGATGTCTTCCGTGTTTACTTGAGCGCGCGTGACACCATGCTTGTTAATTTAGTTAGCAAGCGAATGTTTACAAGTTCACACGGCCGATAAGCCTACTATCCTTACTTCGTATAGCGGTCTTCTAATTCGCAATCGACGTTTCGCCTTTCCGGCGAAACTGCGACTTTATTGTAATATATCCATTTGAGAGGTTATACTACATTTCATGTTCATGGCTGAGCAGAGCATGCGCAGAGTGCGCCCTTCTGGCACGCATTACAATGACCTCCCCCTCCCCCCTCCGAACTGGCTTTACACTGGCCCTCCAAACAGTGCGGACGTCCTTATCCCTTAGCGCAGCGTTCTTCGTGATGGCGCAACACTGCTCTACTCCGTAACTTTTTTTTTTTTTTCGGTTGCGAAAGCTGCTTGGCGGACCAGTATATTAGCCCTGCGAAAAAACAGAAGACGGAAACCATGGGGGTGTGCGCAATGCCGGAATATCGAAACCCTCTACACTTTTCTTTCTCTAGAGCGTAGCCGGATCCGGCCACGGCTCGCGCGTCGCAACTCGCATTGAACACGAAGTACGTACGTATCGGCGCGTAGCCAGGCAGAGGGGGGGGGGGGGGGGCTGATGGGGCTTCAGCCCCCCCCCCCCCCCCCGAAATTTTTTCGTGCCGGCATGCACCGCCGACCAAAAGAACCACCGGCGCCAGGCATCATTCTGGATTTTGTCTACAATGTCTTTTTCACGCTCGAAAAGGCATTTCGGCACGAACATTCCGAACTCGGGATGGATTTCGTGGCAACACCCTTGCACCTGGAGTCACGCAACGCAAGGAGCCCCATCCGAGCACAAACTTTCAAGGGCTTTTTGATAGCGAGCGGGCGCGTTGCGGCATCTCGCAGCGGCCACGGAATCTACGGAGCGCATGGATTTTTTTACGAAACTTCATGGGTATAAACTTTTGACGCGAAAGGTGCACTGACATTTCCAAAGGCGTGCTTTAAAAGATTTTCAATTCTGGAACTTTATGGGGTTAATGCTCTTACACACTTGGGCCAACATGCGTGCACCGGAGCCCTCGTGACCAAGCCGTTCCAGAAATGAAAGCACGCGCTCGCAATATTCCACACATACGAAAATACTAAATATCACCGTGACTGTGAGATAGCAGCTGATAATTTTCTCCAAACATTTTCAGGAAGCGTGCCCAATGTGATCGATCAGCTGGACCAGGGCAGACAAAGTAAAATCTGAGAAAATAGAAGAAAGTAAATGGCCTATTATGAGGAAATTCTTTTTGCGGGCGACAAGGTCTGGATCTCTGTGGCCACAGGGACAGTGGCCCTATGGATTAAAGGATAGCCCCCGCTGAAAATACAGGTATTTTCAAAGCGCTTCTTCGCATGCGAGCTGATTGTGGAGATACACATCTGAGGAACCATTTGGAAAGTTGCCCCAGTAATGCCTCGTATCTAAGTCCAGACGTACAATACCAAATTATAGAAATTTGTGGTGAAATTATCAAAGAAACTCTAGTTGCAAAAGCAGGCTGCTTCTCCATACTTCCTGACGAAACGACGGACATCACTGGAATCGCACAGCCCACTGTTTGTGCAAGGTACCTAAGCAAGGATGCCAACGACATCGAGCGAGTGTTTTAGGTTTTAGCACCGGAATATATGCCCTATGCCCTCTCTCATTGTGACTGCAGGTTCTGTGTAAATGTGTACAAACTGCTGCAGATTCTAGTCATCCTTCCAGTGACCTCTGCCAGCGCAGAGAGAATATATTAAACAAGAGTTTACTAAAAGACTACTTGCGTTCTACAATGTCTATGGAACGCATGGTTAGGATGGCGCTTCTATACACCCGCAGAGACGTCGGCATAAACGTGTCCGAATCATTGACCGCTTCGGTCAACTTCCCCGCCGAGAGAAGTTTGTCCTTTAGATAGCGCAGCAGCAAAAATCTATGCGAGTTAAAAGCTCTGTTCCTTCCGGTCCATAAGCTCGTAATTTGAAAACGTATGACTGTTCGTTAGCCTTTAAAACCGCAGAAATTTTAGCCATTTATTCTAGCAGTTAGCATCATGATCAAAATTATCATGCGAATGCGAAAATTACGAGCACATCAATAACCAATTTTGAGCGACCTTGCTCATTGAAAGCTCGGCCCACGCGGCGTTTGCCAAAACAATCTCGGATATTGGGTGGTTCAACTTGGCGCATCATCTGCGGCTTTCGTTTGTCCTTTTCTTTCCTTTTTAGCTACCTGATTTTACTTCTTTTTTGAAACGAAGCAATACCCTCCTTTAATTTTTGGTGAAAAATAATTGTTGCCGCTGTACAGGCAGTTAAATTACACACATTTCGTACTGATTTCTGCATTATTCCTCTATTATTCTACCCATATGGCGCTGTCGGGACCGCCGCATGGCCCGAGTACATATCACTATTTCTGCGTTCATAGTTTTGTTCTTGCCTAGACAATCTGTCTTTCTGTGGCGAAGTTTACTATCTGTGACTGCACAACATGTTTGTCTTGTTTGACAGATATATACAGTGACGTTTGCTTAAATACGTATATTTATTGGAGACTTAGACGTATATTTAAATATCTTGTTGCGAGGTTTTGTGTATACAACAGTGAACTTGTTTCCAGCGACACTTTTTTTCCCTTGAAGTTGTATCTTTACTCTTACTTTTATTTGTACTCACTGTTGCGAGTGTAATCTCGGTGTAATTACAATACACGACCGATAATTACACACACGACAGCTGCTCCTGTGCAATCTATTGCAACGAGGGACAACGTCATTGATTTTTTTCCTCGCCGGTGCATATGTGCAAAAATGTAAACAAGGTTCTTCAATGACACAGATTCATCAAAATATGTGTCCTCAACTTATTAATTTCTTGGCCTTTACGTTTTTGATATCAGCTGCATGCACTGTTTTGCTGGTTTCGAACTGATATAGTTCTAAAGTTCGTGCGATATTTTCTTTACTTATTAAATAGAAAAAAAAAAAAACGCGGAAGCATTGCTATCAGTTATTTCTGCCACAATTTTTGGGACATATACGAATACATTCTGTTATGAAAAAATACACATTTTACTTGACAGTGCGTAGCGTTCAGTGATTCGTTTGCAGCATATAATATACAATGCCATTGCCATGATCAGTACATTATTCATGTATTTGATCCCTCGACAAATTCTATAAGGAGGAGGCCGCGCTGCAACGTCAGCCCCCCCCCCCCCCCCCCCCCCCCCGAACAAATTTCTGGCTACGCCACTGGTACGTATGTCAATGTTAGATCCGATGGACGTGCATTTGTACTCTAGCGATGAAAAGTTAAAACATCTTCGACCAGGGCCGATAATGAAGGCCGCACAATGGCGTGCAACTAGACTGGGGAATATGGGCCAATCCCGAAGATGGTGGTCTACACTGCGTCTCAAAGCGCTAGCTATCACGAGGGAGGAATGCGAGATATATATTGGTTGACAGTGGGGAGGAAAGCCTGCGGACCGCACCGTAGCGCGCGGCTGAGAACAGGCGGAAAGACAAAGATGAATGCAAGAAATTTGCACGTTACGCAAGCGCGCCTGTCTTACAGAGCTAGTTGGCTTTGGCAAGCGAGAAGTATGCGTGCGATCATGACCTAATGGCTAGAGTATTGGGATGATGTGCTCGAATACAGAGGTTCGATCCCACCATCGGTCACGCGCCTTTTACTCATGAGGCGAGACAGGAACCTACACACCAACCTACCACAAAGTGCCTGGAATGAGGCAAGGAATTTTAGTCAATAATGGTCAAACTATACCCACTGAAAATTGGCGTCCGCTATAGCTTTTCAACGCATTTTGCACTGTTGCGCATCTTAATCTTGTAGGTAGAATGCAAGCCATGCATAGTTCAGAATGGTATGGTTAAAATGGTCTAGCAGGATAGAGCCGTCTGTTCCGCCATCAAGACCTCATCGTGATGCACACGTATACAGGGTGTCCCAACTATCATGCAGCAAGGTTTTAACATATGCAAATGCCATGTAGCTGGACAGAACCAAGGCGATGCTGTTTGCCGTCGCTTGGCCCGTCGCTTGGAGATACTCAAGAGTATTTTTTTGCATTCCGCCTAATTAGATAATTAGTATTAACTTCTATATTATAATTAGATGAAAAGTGTCATGAGAAAATTGTAGAGCAACACGAGAAACTACCGATACAGCTTTCTGGTGCTCAATACGTGCTACATAGAAGTCATTTTCCGAGCGCGCGCCCTAAGCCCGCGAATGCACGCAAAATTGCCGCGCGACTGGCCACTCCAGCACTTGGCGTTTATTCGCGGGCTTCTTTCACACTTGGAAAAACACTTTTATGTAGCACCTATTGAGCACCAGAAAGCTGTATCAGTAGTTTCTCATGTTGCTCTACAATTTTCTCATGAAACTTTTCATCTAATTATATTTGAGAAGTTAATACTAATTATCTAATTAGGCAGAATGCAAAAAATACTGAGTATCTCCAAGCGACGGCAAACAGCATTACCTTGGTTCTGTCCAGCTACATGGCATTTGCATATTTTAAATCTTGCTGCATGATAGTAGGGACGCCCTGTATATGCAACTGGTTAGACTTACGGGCTACAGTAGCAGTGGGGAAAAGGCTCAACTTTCTATGATGATATGTAACACCACTATTAGGGGTTGTGCTTCCATCTGCACATGGCGCACGATTCCAGGAAAGTGTAAAAAAAAAATCACCGACGATTACGATACTCCCTATACTACTCCCTAAATACTATACTGATACTCCCTAATGCGAAATTTGAGCGCAGCTCTATACGTGTTTTCATTTCACGATATAATGGCTGGCGCGGACAATGTCTTGTGCGACACATTGCAAACAGAGCGAAGTGTGGCGCGACTGCCTCGCTCATTGAGTGATCGAGAGAGGCAGCGCGTGGGTGACGCGTGGGCGTGAATCACAGCAGCCGCCGCAGACAGACCTCCGTTCATGCAGCGCTTTGTTTCCATACAGTCGACGCGCGCTACTCTGGCACCATCTTGTAGCCATCGTCACCACAGAGCCCATCTTGCGCGGCACTACGCTTTTTTCTCACGCTTTCGCGATACCTTCCTCCTCGGGCTTCACGTTCACTCTTTTATCCTTCGCAGTGTTGTTAGTTCGCTCGTTTACGAGAGACGCCGTCGCAGGAACGGGCGCCTAAGAGCTATACCCTCAAAAATTACACGCAGAATGTCCTCTGGGAGTTCAAGCATTTGCTACGAATCACCTGCTGTTTCGTCGTCGTATGCTGCCAAAGCTGTGTTTGGAATAATTGCGAGAAACACCGCGAAAGAATCGTGAAATGGAGAAGCGCGGTTGCAACACAGAAATGTTAACCAAGACCAGCATGAAATGACGAAGAGGCGAGGTAGCAACTCATGTTATGTGATGGTGCGCTTGGATAATGCTGCTGCATCGTGGAATGAAACACTGGCCGATGCGTACTGTAGTACGCGACGGAATTTCCCAGTGTCACGTTTGGTAGACTTCGTACGTATAGACGTGGTCGATGACGCTGCCTCCTCTCGATGCGAACCATTACCAACCGTACTCCGGCGGCGGCTAAGAATGCCGCGGCCGCGGGGGCCCTATCTTGTAAGCGTGCAATGGGGACAGTGCTGGTAGCTTCGTGTGCCCCACGTTCTCGCCGCTTATATAGTTCGCGTTGAAGCGAGATGCATCATGGTCAATTCGGTCGCTGCTGTGGGCCCTACCTGGAAAGCGATCTAGTCTTACGTGACCTTACGTGACGAAAGGGTTTCCTCGTTGGGGAGGCATAGAAATGCGCATGTATCTAAAATGCAATTTTAACCCCAATAAATTACATGAAGAAACAATCAATCCGATATCTCATTGGACATCCAAGATAAGGCACATGGCATTCAAGCATGTAATTAAATATTTGCCAATCAAGTGTAGACATTGGTTCAGCAGCAAAGTAGCGTGGATGGTTTTGCCCTAATGGGACAGGATGTGCCCCCTTCCAGTAACTTAGAACATCTGTTGATACTCGGGGCTCTTGGATATAGTCGCTTCTTAGAAAACTTTTAAATTACAAACTTGATGATGTTTCAAACATTACATTTGAGAAAAAGTCCATACTTTTTCTAACTAAATAAATGTTGTTCTTGGTGTACCATATCAATTGGAATATTTCGGGGCCTTTACCTAGAAGTGAAAAAAAAGTGAAAAAAAGTGAAAAAAAGAAAACAAAAAAAAACAGCAAAACGCGTTTATTTTCACAACGGCATTGCTCATCCATCATCAGAGCTGCTGCATTCTCAATCATCCGAACTTGCAGAAGTGTCATCAGAAGACAACTGTTTGTTGCTGGCCGCCTCCACAGTGTGTCGACCTCGGTTCCATTAAGTGAGCGCTACACGACCACGAATGATGTTTTACGTGGATTACGCGCTGACAGTTTCCATTTTGTGCTAGCTCATATAACACGCTTTCTCAGAAACGCCAAACTAGCGCTGAGCGACATGTTGCTGTTCGCTCGACGAAGTGGACAACCCTTATCTTGAACACTGCTGAAACTGTCTCCGCATGCTGCTACTCATCCCTCACCAGACAAAACACACACACGAAGTCGATTGCAAGTGTGCACACAAAAGACAGTGGGGAACAAAAAAAAAAAAAAAAAAAAAAAAAAAAAAAAAAACACCAGCAATCACATTTGGATATGGATACGGCTTTAGCTATGCATTTGCCAACATGCACGCCGTAAGTTGCCCGACAACTCATTCTGCTGAAGACTACTATATAATAGGAGTGGCGACCTTAGCCTTTTTTCAAGAAAATACCTAGACTTATATTCTGGTTTATACGCAATACCAGAAATGGGTTTAACCTAATATTGAGTACTTTCATGAAAAATGAAAACATTTAAATCATCAAAAAGCATTTTCTAATACCTATTTAGAGCAGACTGCAACTTGAAATTACAGTCATGCAATGTGAGGCATGCAGGTTCAGAGAAAGGCAGGAGTCACTCATAACATAGAAAAATTTATTCTAGGATGAAATGCTAGGACAGTGACAGTCACGAGATTGTTAAAGTTTACACTAACTTGTTCTGTAATGGTAGCAAAAATGGGTAAGCAGTAGAACTGAACATAAGGTTTAAAATATCACAAAATTGCACAAACAGATACAGAATTTGCAACTGTCTGTCGTAATGAATGCTCTAGTGTCATGGTATGCATTTGAATGTCTTCCCTTCAGAACTGTTGCACGCGTGAAATGTGAAGCTTGTGTTGTGGATGACGGGAGGTTTCCTTCATGGACGGGTTAAAACTCTTCTGGCAAACAAAGCGCCAAAATAAATTTGTGAAACAATCACCATTGTCAATTTGATGGTGAATAATGAAAAAATTCATAACATAACTTTGAAAAGCTTCTAACATTACTTTTGTGAAGCACAGAACACTCTTAGGATTTCTGCAACACCAATACTGTTTTTTACACGAACAAGAAAAAAGATTGCATTAACTAATGTGAGACCTTCTGCTTGAGTCATGAGTGATTTGACAGCAGACAAAAGAAAATAAACCTTCTACATACCAAGGCCGGGATAATGTAACAATTCTATTCAAATTCTTTTCCTTTTCGCGCTTCATCGGTGGTCAGAGTAGCGCTCCACCTACGTTAATCCCCAATCGGTCAGTCGTAAACGGTGGATAAGAAAAGCATACAATGAAGCGAAAGGACATTACATTACCGGCCCAAGTGTCAAAAACGCTAATCATACTAGCCTGTATGAAGCAAATCTTGTACACACATATACACGCAAAGAAGAGGGAAAGGGCTTTGCCAGCGCATAAATCAGGCACCCGTGTGAGAGGTTCTAGCCCATTAACTTTGAACCAAGAACTTTGCAGACCACAGCTTGAGAATGCATGCAAAGGAAGGGCATGAACGACTGACACTACTGCTAACCGCTCGGATAAAGAGTGCAAAGCAGGAGCATGTCTTTATGAAGCCCGTGATTTTTTTTTTTTTTCTGATGGCAATACAATGGACCTCCAGAAACATGATACCTGCAAGCCCTTCTACACAGCTTACATATCAGAT